>NW_016107921.1:654682-685440 GCF_001604975.1 Cebus imitator | reverse complement strand
GATCTCTTGACCTCGTGATCCACCCGCCTCGGCCTCCCACAGTGCTGGGATTACAGGCTTGAGCCACCGCGCCCGGCCGATGTGCTTTCTTTTTGCATCACATCAGGAGACACCTAATTCTGCTAAGACAATAAAAGCAGTGATAGACTGACCCTAGAGAAATAATGGTGGACAAGATGGAAAAGGTTCTGCCATCATGGAAGTGGCATTACAGTAGGATTGAAGCATGATCAGCAAGTAAGTAAATAAATAAATATCATAATTCAAAATACTGATAAAGTTATAAATAAGGAAAAACAAGAAACTAATGAGTGAGATAAAGAGTGTTCAAGGTGAGGTTTGCCAGGAAAGTCTCTGATAAGATAACATTTAAGCACAGCCTGAAAGATTAGAAAAAAACAGCAGAGAGGAAACCTGGAATATGGGATTCCAAGGACAGTGGAAATAATTTTCCACAGGGGCATAAGTAAATCTAATGTCTTTGAGGGAATAAAAGGAGGCTTTTGACTGAAGCATTAGTGATCTGGGGAAATCTAGTTTCTGCAATGTGGTAGACCAGATATTGTAACTCCCTCTGCCACCAAACCCGTAGAAATGATGAATAAAATGTTGTATATTTACTTTTAAATGCATACCTGAGCTTACAATAAAGGAAACCAATTTCCTACTTGCCAAAAATGAAGAGGGCACAGTAGAATGATAAGGTCAATTTAAAGGTGGTGGAGGAAAGAATATTACCAGCCTTGGTAATCATGGAAATGGGTTATAGTAAACGTAACAGAATAAGAAATGAGGCCATGAGCCCAGTGCAGTAAGGAAGTGAAAACAGAGATTCCTGCTAGAGGACTAGAAAATTTCCCCACCAGCACAAAGATATTCTTTCAAAATACAACTTTCATGAGAGCAGGGGCTTTGCCTGTTTAATTCTTATGATCTCCCTAGTCTGTAGCACAGTAACTTAGTAAATTTTTATTCAATAAATAAATGTCTTGGCTTGGGCTCTAAGTAAAAAGGAAAAAGTGTCTCCTATGAGTTTGTAACTATGCCTCCCCTCACATGAATTTGGGGGCTTATAATTGAAATAGATTATAATATGTGAGGTTTGCCAACCTCTAAGTGAGAAATTAACACAAAAAGTCCTCTGAAATTGGGGTATCCTGGGAAGCCTAGAAGTAGCAAAAGGACAAATTATCAACCAAGGTTTTCTACAGAAAACACACACACACACACACACACACACACACACACTAAAAATAAGCTTAGAATCTAAAATTATAAAAATGTAACAGGAAATGATCAGGTACAAAGAGGCACTTCAGTTCTCTTTGCTTCATGATGCATCATTTGAGAAAACAAAAATGTCTTGAATTTGATGACAAAGTGATGTACTGAGTGTCCTGGCAATTTAACCATGTCAATGCACTCTATATTATTAACTGAAGAAAAAGGATTGCCCTTTAAAGATTTTTTTTTAAGATTAAGAAACAAAAATAGGTTAAAAGGAGCCAAATCAGGACTATAAGTGGATGCCTAATGATTTCCCATTGAAACTCTCACAAAATTGTCCTTATTTGATGAGAGAAATGAGCAGGAGAATTGTCATGGTAGAGAAGGACTCTCTGGTGTAGCTTTCCCAGGCATTTGTCTGCTAAAGCTCTGGCTAACTTTCTCGGAACACTCTCATAATAAGCTTGGCCTCCAGCAAGTCAACAAACAAAGTGCCTTGAGCATCCCAAAACACTGCTGCCATGACCTTTGCTTTTGACTGGTCTGCTTTTGCTTTGACTGGACCATGTCCACCTCTTGGTAGCTATTGCTTTGACTGTGTTTTGTCTTCAGGATCACACTGGTAGAACTATGTTTCATCTCCTGCTACTATTCTTTGAGAAATGCTACAGGATCTTGATCCCAGTTGTTTAAAATATTCATGGAAAGCTCCACTCTTGTCTGCAGTTGATCTGGGCCCAACGGTTTTGGTGCCAATTGAGTGGAAAGTGCTCTACTTTGATTTTTTAGTCAGGCTTGTGTAAGCTGAACCAATTGAGATGTCTAAGGGGTTGGCTATTGTCAGTGCTGTTAAATGTTGTTCTCCTTCAATTAGGGCATGAACAAGATCATTTTTTTCCTTGCAAATAGGTGTGGATGAATTTCCCACTGCAGAATTTATCTTTAGCATCTCATCCCTTCCTAAAACAAGTTATCCATTTGTAAACTGCTGATTTCTTTAAGGCGTTGTCCCCATAAATGTCTTGTAAAGTATCAGTGATTACATCATTCTTCCGCCTAAGCTTCGCCACAAATTTGATACTGTTGTTGCTTCAATTTTAGTAGAATTCATTTTGTTTTTAAAAGGGGCTTTTTTTCAAATTGATGTCTTATTCTTCTTAGTACCTCAAATGAGATCCTGTTCAGACATGTTATAAAAAGTTAGCACAAGCATATTTTGGTGCAAAAACATTTTTGAAATTCATGCATAGTTTTTTTAAATAATATGCATTTTTTTCATAAACTTTTTGAAGACCATTTGTAGTAGTGATTTTTAAAACATGTAACTTCTATGCTTAAACTACACCTTGTATTTCTAAGGCTGTGGTTAGTCTATGAAGAATGTACAAAGTCCAATTAAAACACATAAATTAGTTATTGTTTAAAGATAAAACTGTGGAAAACCAACATGCAATGGGTGAAATTTGATAGTTATGTAAGTAAATTCACCCCAAGCAATACTAAATAAATGGATAGTTTAATAATTGAGAAACACTAAAATTCAAATCAAGATATAAACTTTAGCAAAAAGCACTAGACAAATATAAAATACTATTAATAAAATCGCATATAGAAAACATTACAGAGAGAATGGCATTTCAGGAAACCTTCAGACCTATCATGGAGGTAAGCCACAGAGACCTAGAAACAGACAATTTAGCTTGAGTGTTTCAAATCACCTTGGACTGTACCCGGATAAGTCTGGAGGAAACTATACAGTAGGCCTTAACTATTATAATTTGAGAGAGATTAATCTTCTCTTCTGTATTAGCACTCTGTTATATTTTTATGGGAAATTGGTGCTTACTGATGGAGGAAATACTGAATTAGTCACCTTCTAAGAGGCACTTCAGTCATCTTTGCTTCCTGATGCATGAAGAACAGTAGGAAATGATGAGGTAAGAGACTAGGTAAGGCATAATATTAGTAAATTGAATGTTTCCCATGTATACTTTTTACTCCCATACAAAGCTTAATTTATGGAAAATGATAAAAAGCAAAGCCTTGTTATGGTCTGGATCTAATTTGCTTTTGACAGATTATACATCTTTGAAAAAAGTGTGACCAATGCCACCAAGGTCACAACACTCCCCAAATGTCATCAAGGTCAGCGGAAATACAATTATTCCACTATATCATCACTACTTGGGGTCATTTTGGCAATCTCCAGTGAGATCAGAATTCTGAAAAATAATTATCTATTTCTTGCCTGGGAGCACTCCTGCATGTCCAGCAAATAACACACACTTGATAAGTATTTATTACCTGACTTAATGACTTCTCCTTTTACTTTGATTTACTTTCAGAAAAAAATTATTTAAATGACATAAATAATTTCTTGAAACAAATCAAAATGAGTCTCAGTAAAAGTGGGAAGATTTAAGTGCATACATACATGTGGGTTTACTCACCTTATCTCAATGTTGCTATTGCACATGGCTTTCCTGTGACTTTTTCTAGCCCATCACACATGTTGCTACACCCATTTTTCTGTCAACTCTTGAGTATTCCCGCCTCATTTCTCTGCACTCAGACACTCAGACACACACAGTCATGTATCTCACCATAATTATATACCAAATGTTTCTTTCTTAAACTTTGGTCACAGAGGGGTCAAGATTCCTTTGTTTATATCCAGCTCCTTTTCCTAGTAGTAGGTTAAAGCTGCTACCCTACAGTCTGCTCAAGACTTGATTATATATGAGCCTATTTAAAAGTCTGCTTTTAGAAATCCCCTGCATAAAGTCTTCTCTTGGGTTGGACATTGTTGCAGGTCAGACTCTCTGAACTGTTTCTCCTTTCTTGCCTTTTGTGGTCTCGCCAAATCTCCCTCATTATTACCTGTTCAAAATTTTCCTTCTTTTTTCTCCACCTCCTCTTATTCTAAAAACATTTAGGTTTCTTTACAATTCAGGATTCATAACTTTATAATCCCACCGCAAATGGTGTGCATATCTTGTTTATACATTATTTATATTAATATCAGGACAAAATTTAGCACATTTAAAACCAAATGACATACTTGTTTTTAGTTTACCTTTGGTTGCTGTGAGTTACTCCTAATCCACATATATGTTACCACAAAAAAAGAAAGGAAATGGCTGTGCAAATAATGCCTGTAAAATGAGCTATTTGCCTTCAAGAGTCTAGCCAAATTATGCAACAGCTTGCAACAGTGAATTAGATGAGAAATTGTTTCCAGTATTTACAGCGTTTTGTAGTAAAAGAGAAGGACGCCTAGTTGTGGATTTGCAACGAAGCCACTGGAGCCCCTTTCACAATCATTTACACTTTTTGGATCTCAGTTTCCAAAAATGCTAAAACCAAGTTCAACAGTCACTCCCTTTGACTATTTTCTTATGGAATCAACCACTTAGAGACTACAGAAAAGACAGATGTAAGAAAATGTGCTTTGATGGGAACAGCATAGGTTTTAGATCCTAACATCCCAGGCTAGATCTCCTTTACACTCTCTACCAGATGATCTAGAGTGAAGTTACTCAACTTCTTTCAGTCTCGATTCTGCATCTGTAGGACAATAATAATAACATTTGCCTCACAGAATTGTTCTGGGGATTGCCTGAACAATCCTAAAAATATGAAAACAGCATGACACAGTAGGTGCTCAAATAAATGGTACTTATTCTTAATGCTGTTGCTCTAGTTATTGATTTAAAGAAAGGACAGTGTTTGACTTAGTGACTGGAAGGAGAACCCAGTGCTATAAAAAATTTAGTAACTGCTAGGTTTTTTTAAAATGTCAAACACAAAATGTTTAAGGGGAAAAGGAAAAATTCCCCTCAATTTCCTTCCAATTCCAGTGTCCTGTATAGATCTGTTCAAATTTTTTCTATATATGAAATAAATGTACATAAATTAATTGATTTTATAAAAAACAGATCATGTTATATATACTGTTAGATAAAAATATTTGGATAGTAAGTGGAAAGGAACAATAAATATCTCTTGGTTCAATAAGAAAATATTAGGTCTGAAGGAAAAAAAATTAGTGGTGACCAAATTGAAGAGAAGGCGTCTGCATGCCGCTGCAATTCATTTTACGGAAATTCTCTAGGTTTTAATTTTATTAGATATTAATCATAATATTTTAAAATAAATAATTAAAGCTTTACTACTAAAAATCATTACTTAAATATTTATGTTAGCTGGGTGAAGTACAATCACATATACATTGCTTAATTTTCGTGAAGTTTGATGGGTGTGTAGATCACAAATGAGTAAGAAAATAACTCTCTCCTGGATGCTACTAGGTATTTTTCTGCAAAGCTACTTACTTTCAGCAGCCTAACGAGGTTTTGCAAATGCAGTGGATGGCTGGAAACGGATACAGATTCTCTGCTGTTATTTGTTACTCCAAGTGCAAACTGACCTAGTTATGGTTACCATGGATACTATAATTTTGAATTTAATCATATTCTGAAAAAGAGGAGCAGTACAGCTCCATGAAACACTGAGATCGATCTGAAGCTCAGCCTTGAGAGGTGAAGAAACTGAGTCAGGGAAGGTAAGTGGTTTATCCTACACCAAGAAAGAAATTGGGAGATTCACAGGGGAATCTCAGAATTAATGAAGCTAAGGTCTATGATTAGTTCAGTAGCCAATGTACTTTGCAAAGCCACTCAAGCCATAAAAAATGCTTCTTAGCTTAAGTGATTTACATGAGACTTTGCTGCATTTACCAAAAATACACTTTTTCTACTAGTCATCTATAACTACTGTTTTTCACCTTGAAGCTAAAAAAACCACAAAAATATACTTGGAGTCAATATACCAAGCTGTCACAACAAACAGGTTTCTGCACAAATGAAAACCAAGTGAAATAAAAATGAAAATGCCTGGGAAGTGGAAGAACAAAGGACCATTTGTTTTAACTTGAGCTTCTAGGATCATTTGATGGCCATATTTTATGAGTCTGAAACATATAATCCTGCATATAAAACATGATACGTATACACTTCAATATCAACCATAATATGAAGATTTCCTTTTAAATAAATGTTTCTGAATTAGAATACTTAGAATAAAAGAAACAGGAAGCTGTCATGCTTGTAATTAAAATAAAAATTACCTGTAGCTCTATCTCAGAAGTGATCTAACGTCATGTAGATGCAAATTTTAGGACATAAAGATGAGAGAAATTATACAGACGGAGTAAAAGAATTAATTCTGAATTCTTCCTGGAAAATAAGAATAGTTCATCTCCTGTATTGGTTGCTTTGACCCCAAGTTGCTGTTCTGCTGAGTAACTCTTAAATTAGTTCTCTAAGATCATAAACTATTGGAAATTGAATTGAGTGATCTGACTTAGACCCTGGCAACATTATATAAGCAGTTTTCAAAGATTTCAGTGGTATCTTTTCTTGCTTATGTACCTGGTTTTGATCATAGCCAGGCCACCTCACGCATTTGCAAAATTCTTCGCCTTCCCAAGATAAATTTCCCCTCAACAACCTTGAAAATCTTGTAATGGGTGATTCATTACAGCTGAGACAAAGGCCCAAGTACTATCATATGTCATTGCTAAAATTACTTCAGTCAAGAGGATGAAAACATTAGAAGGTTTACCTCCTTTCCATCCTCAGCTCCCATCCATTGTTGGCTGACAGGATTATTATGCTGCTGCTTGGTCAGTGCATTAACAGAAATTGTTGCTTTCAGGAAGCACAGCAGTGAATATAAAATCAGAGCTACAAGATAGCAGGGCCGCTATGAACGATTTATAGTTGAATAGAGAGCTCTCAAAGCTGGCTTTATGGTCATCTCACAAATACATTAATGATCTCATCTTTGAGGAAATAATATTCTCTGAATATCTTTTTGTTTCCAGATCTATACTTTTTCTTTCCAGGTGAGACAGTCCTGATCATAGAGAGGAAAAAAAAATTAGCAGCTTGCATCTAAACCTCTCCGCATATATTGGTAGGCTGCACATGATCTTAAGCTGCTATGCCTGACTTGCAACAACAGCAAACATTTATTGATCTCATATTGCTAGTCATGATGAGAGTTTCAAAGGCAAATACCTTGAAGAGCTCATAATGTAACTAGAGTCACAGAATGTATAGAGCTCCCTCTACTATGATGGAGGTATGCTGCTATGTGATTTCAGAGGAGGAAGGGAGTGATTGTGCTCAAGGAACAGGAGGGAAATGTCACATAGGAGGGGACATTTAAGTGGTATCATGAAAGGTATGTCATATTTCATGAGAATAGAAAAGGCAATTTCATGTATAATAAACAGCTTGAACAAAATCAAGCCCAAAAGAAAATAGAATACGTGGTATGTAATGAGTATGTGAATGTATTAGTCAGGGTTCTCTAGAGGGACAGAACTAATAGGAGATATATATATATACACACATATATATACATATATTTGTATCCATATATATGTATATGTATACATATATATGTATATATACATATATATGTATATATACACATATACATATATATACGTATATATATACACACATATATATGTATATATGTATATATACACATATACATATATATGTATATATATATACACGTATATGTGTATATATACATATATACATATATATATATAAAGGGGAGTTTATTAAGTATTAACTTACATAATCACATGGTCCCACAACAGGTCATCTGCAGACTGAGGAGCAAGGAAAACCAGTCCAAGCCCCAAAACTGAAGAACTTGGAGTCCGAATTTCAAGGGCAGGAAGCATCCAGCACAGGAGAAAGATGTAGGCTGGGAGGCTAGGCCAGTCTTGTCTTTTCACATTTTTCTGTCTGCTTTATATTCTAGCCACACTAGCAGCTGATCAGGAGGTGCCCACCCAGATTACAGGTGAATCTGCCTTTCCCAGCCCACTGACTCAAATGGTAATCTCCTTTGGCCACTCCCTCACAGACACACCCAGGATCAATACTTCGTATCCTCAATCCAATCAAGTTTACATTAGTATTAATCATCACAGTGAGTCAGGTTGCATTTTTCAAAATAGCCACAGCAACTTCTCCCATTCCATATGCTCTTCTTATAATGTGATTTTGATACTCCTTTCATTGAGAAGAGAGACTCTGCATTCATTGAGAAAGTAGGCATTGCAACAACAGTGGAACTAATGCTACGTTAGAATAGGTCATAAAGATGATACATTTTCTACCTGGCTCTCAAGGGAGAACCCTTTGGAACCCTGAGCTACCATATAGATGTCTGACTTCCCTCAAGCTGCTGTGCTAGGAAAGAAGCTCAAACTATGTCCCATGGAGGGATCAAACAGAAAGGCCGTGACAGTATCAAGAGAGAAGATGCCTGGTCAGCCCAAGCTGTCCTAGCTACTTGCCATTTTAGCTTCAGCCAATATCTGCCTACAATCACATGAAAGACCTGAGTTAGAACTGCTTAGCCGAGCCTTTCCCAAACTCCTGGCCCACAAAAACCATGAGAGCTAGTACAATGATAAGCACTGTTTTAAGCCACTGAGTGCTGTAAGTGATTTGTTATTCAGCAATTGAAACTAGAACAGTAAGCAATTGGAAGTGAAATTGGACAGTCTAGTTGAGGCCTACATAATATTTTGATTTTCATCTACATGAATGGGGAACAATCCAACAAGCTTTTTTAATCCGAAGAATGACATGATTCAATTTATAGTTTAAAAGGACACTCAAGAGACGTTAGGCAAGATGAACAGCAGTGGAGAGACAGTGGAGACGAGGAGAATGCTTTCAGGAATTCTCGTGTTGAGCTGTGCATAGAAATCACTTGAGGTGTCTGATAAAATTTCAAAATCTCTTTAACTCATCCCAAAAAATAAATGAAAGGTAACAAGGAATTGTTTCTAGATACCCTTAGTGCAGAAAAGTACATTTGTTGTACACTTGTATGTTGGACAGTTTGCTAGCACTTTGTATACAGCAGAGTGGCTAAGATCACAGACTTCCCTACAAGAGGGGCTTGAATTTGAGTTACTCCATCATTTACTAGCTATGTGATCTTGGGAAAATTACTTAACTTCCCTGAGCCCGTTCCCATATTTTTAAAATACAGATACTATCCTACCTTTCTCACGATTTTACTTAGGTATAATCCTTACATATAGTAATTGCCCAGTAATAAATGACTGCATAAAAACACATACATATGTTCATTGCAGCACTATTCACAATAGCAAAGACATGGAATCAACGTAGATGCCCATCAGTGGTAGATTGGAGAAAGCAAATGTGGTACATATGCACCATGGAATACTATGCAACCACAGAAAAGAATAAGATTATGTCCTTTGCAGCAATATGGATGGGTCTGGAGGCCATTATCATAAGTGAACTAACACAGAAGCATAAAACCAAATGCTGCATGTTCTCACTTAAAAGTGAGAGCTAAACATTTAGTACACATGGGTGCAAAGAAGGAAACAACAGACACTGGGGTCTACTTGAGTGTGATGGATGGGAGGAGGGCAAGGATTGAAAAACTACCTCTAGGGTACTATGCTTATTTCCTGGGTGATGAAATAATCTGTACATCAAGCTCACACAACATGCAATTTACTTAGAAAACAAACCTGCACATGTACCGTCTGAAACTAAAATAAAAGAAAAAATAAATAAATGATTTCAAATGTTCTCAGCAGTGTTATTCCCACATTTCAATGTTCTTATCTCCTTTAGCAAAATTCCTTCTATTCTGGCTTTCTCCTCTGCACATTACTAAAACTCCTTTGGAAAAGTTTTTAAATGATCAACATTGTGCCATGTTAAAATGAATTCTTTTCATTTTATTTGGTCTCCTGGCAGGCTATCCTTTCATTTTGGGAAAACTTGCTTCTAGACTCCTATGATGCCACATTCCACTGTTTTTCTCCTACCTCATTGGTTACTCTCCTAATTTCTTTGATGCATTTTCTTCCAAAACCATCTCTAAACTCAGAGTTGTTCAGGGCTTGATTTTGATCCTTCTCCTTTTGACATATTTTCTTCCTAAATTACCTCATCAAGCTATGACTTAAAATAATATGTATATTTTGATGACTCCAGTTTTTATCTAAAATCTAAATAGTGACTCCAAATTTATAAATCTGAAGCCTACCTGACGTTTCTCTTTTATCTCTTGTAGGCATCTTAACACTAATGTATCCTAAATCGAATTCTTGATGATCTCACCAAATTTATTCTTCCTCTGTGCTTCTTCCCTTCTGTATTAGTGCACAGCACCAACTATCCTCCCAGCGATTCAATCTTAAAACCTAGAATTCATCTTTTTACTCACTCACTTCAATCAAACCATCTACAAGTTGTCAGTTCAACTCTTAAAAGGTATTTTGAATTCATCAATTTTTCTCCATCCCTACCGCTATGACTGCACTCCAAGCGTTTCTTGCCTGAACTACAGCAATAAGCATCTTTTTCTCTTTCCCTCCTCCAATTTAGTTTATTCAAGACGTCATTCAAGAGATGGAACTTCTGTTTTGGAATTATGAGTTTTACAATCTAGAATCACCTCAGATTATTTCAGAATCCTGAGATCCCTGATGCTAGACCTGAAAAAGATTTACAGATCATATAATCTATGTACATCCAACATTAATAAGAATAGGTTATGCTAAGTCTAGGTCATAAAAAAGCCCCAAATCTAAGTAAACAAAGTGTTTACTTAGACTAATGCAACAAAGTGTTCTTTCATAATCAAACTATACAATCATCATGGGGTTTCCGGGGGCTCTGCTTTGAGTCATCGACATTGCAGGACTCATCCTAATGGAGCAGCCACTGCCTGGAATCTTGCCAGTCTCAAGAATGACAGAAAGAAAGCTATAGTAAAAGCACCCACTGTGTAGTTTAAATGTTTCCTAAAAGTGACATACATCACTTTCAATCCATTTCTTTGGCCCAGGCAAGTTGCTTGGCCATGTCTGAATAGAAAGCGTGTAGGGCACTGAGATACTCCCATGTGTCTACATGGAGAACTAAAAATATTCAGTGAATAGCACTAATGACTAATTCTCTCTTACATTTTACAAATGAAGAAATTGGGACCTAGAGAGATTATGTCAATTGTAAGATCATGAAGCTGATTTATGTCACAGTTAAGACTAAAACTGAGTCTTGAACTCACTGTCCAGTGCTTTGCCTAACAATGAACTGGGAATCGTGTGTTCCTTATCCAAACAAAATACATTTAAATGTCTTAATATCAATATTTTATGTATTTATTTAAGTAATATAACCTCCTGTATTGAAACATTTTATACCTTTGCTAAAAATATGAAATTTAGAGGCCTTGCTGCTCTAGTCCCACTGATGGTCCAGCAAGATGCCCCAGTGTCAGAGCACTCAAAATCTCTCTGACCCGGCGGTTCTCATTTCTAGCAAAATTAAGTCATGTTTTATGCTAGGGATACTAAACACACTGGCTTAAGAAATGTCAAGGAGATAAGCAAAAGAACTGTGAATCTGTAAACTAAGCACCCTCTGTTAAATCCACTAGAAATGTGTTCAAAACAAGAACTCCATTTAACAATAGCTTACGGAGGGGAGATTTATTTGACCCTTATGACAAGTCTAAAGGTGAAAGGCTACTGATGTTGGTTCCATAGGTCAGTGGTATAAGAGCCCATGGATCTCTTGGTCTTTTCTCATGGACACCGGAGGGCTGTGACTGCTCCATGCATTACACCTGTGATCAGTCTAGAAGAAGGGGGAAAGTTGAAGCCAGATGAGACAGCTCTTTTTATTGGAGAAGCGAAAACCTTCTCAGGATCAATAATTCACCCCTCATTCTATCAGACTATTATTCTCATTCCCTGATTGAATAGAAGATTGTTTTGAGATAATTTATCTATGATTCTTAAATTTTACATGGAAAATACTGTGAATAAAATATATATTTACCACTGAACTCATAGTAGCTATGTTACGTATCTTCATAATTGGTGAAATTAAAAAACACAGTCATGTGCTGAATAATGATGTTTCAGTCAATGATGGACTACATACACAATGATGGTCTCATAATATTATAAGACCATACTTTTACTGTACTTCCTATGTTTAATTCTATGTTTAAATATGTTTAGAGATACAAACACTTACCATTGCGTAACAATTGCCTATGGTACTCAGTACAGTAACAGGTTTATAGCCCAGGAGCAATCAACAGGCAGTACCATATAGCCTAGATGTGTAGTAGGCTACACTATCTAGGTTTGTATAAATGCATTTCATGATATTCAGAGAATGACAAAATTGCCTAATGAGGTTTTTCTCAGAATGTATTTGTTGTTAAACAGTATAAAATTGTATAATGAAGTTACTACAATAAGTTCTGCTGTCATACTTGTTTTGAAAATACAAGTTTGTTCCAACAAGATCGACATGTTAAGGAAGTGTTTGAACATAATACAATTTCACATTTGTTTGTGTGTGATTTTGTCTACTTGAAATACTAGTTGAATGCAGAAAACTACCCAGATAACCTGAGCCATGTAAGAATACACAAAACTCACACAGATACACCCCTCAAACATTACCAGTGACCTCAGCCCACTGCCTGAGTTATGAGCCACACCCATCCACATATAGTATAATAAATTTCCCTCTGATTTCAAATAATGCTGCTTCTGCCATTTCACAACCCATAAGCTGTGACCTTTCTGCGGCCCATTTCCACAAGCAAATGCCATGTCTTTTTCAAGATAAAGGGTTATATTTGGTGTAGTATTTATGCATTTCTTAAACATTTATCATGTGTAAATTCATGCTACCATTTTTATTGGGTCTTGATCTGATTTTTATGGTCCATTGACAAAGTTTCTAAGTGCTGTATACTAAACCTCATGTTGCCCATTAAGTCCTATAGTTTTAATTGCACATTATTCAGTGATACTATATCTAAATAAATATCTGGTAGTTACCAGCAAATATAATAAGTATGTATATGCATACCTACATTCATAATATATAATATTGAAACACAATTGAGGAATTTTAACATAAATTCAAAAAATTTCTTTTACATTTTAGAGGTAACTATGCATTTAAAAGTATTTATTAAATGTACTTGGGAGAGTTTGTTCAAAAAAGACTATCAATTAGAAAAGCCATTCAGTATGCCAAGCTATATGTAGATGTCTCCATAGTGGGTGAAGATTTGTCATTTATCTTTTAAGATAATTATGAAAATTATATTCACCCCACACATCCTGAGCTGGGAAATGATTTTCACATCTTTTTCCTCATTTATAAATCTTTTCTAACAGGAGTTATGCAAGATTCAGACTGGTCAGTACAGAGCTGAATTTTGGTGGTCCCTTTAACAATAGGAGAGAATCCAATTTCCTACTTAGGGTCTGCCTTTTGTTTAACGAAGGCACACAAAATGCTCAGCACATTCCCAGAGCTTCTGAGAATTTCTCCCTTGAGAGATCTCAGGAAATATGAGGAAAAACAACTTCAAAAAAAAAATTAGTAAAAGGCCTATTACTGTTCGCCTTTCTGTCTTTCAACCCCTGCCCTATTCTTTCTATTTTCTAGAAGCATAGTGTCTCCTCAGTTTCAAACATTTTTCCACTTCTTAGATTCCCAAGGTGGGCTGCCCTTTTCTGGCACTACATCTATGAAAGGGACAGGGAAAAGATCTTACAGAAATTGAACCCTGACACGGGGCTTATTTTCCTAAGGACCAGAACGTAGAAGGACAGGGTGGGACTGTGGAAGGATTAATTTCAGACACGGGCAGCCTGTGGAGACAGAGAAATCTGAAAAGGCTCTAGGCCTCTACGGGCATTTCCCTCCACTTCTTTTTCCTGCTGCCAGATGACTCTCACATGTGAATCCTTATTTTCATAGGAATGCGGATCAGGGTTTGGCAAGTACGTTTTTAGTAAATAATTGCTGAATGTTCAACATTTAAAGGCAGAAGCATAACTTTGAGTGCACACAGTAATCACTGAAAATGATCCTGTACTCACTGTTGTGATGCAAAAGCAAATTCTCATAGCCCCTGCACTGCCTCTGTGGTCACCTGTGAGTGACTCCAGCCAAAAGCCATGCATGAGCCCCAGTCTGCCTCCAGGCAGCAGACCACGACACAGTGTCCTGTGTTGTGCACCTGTACACACCCATGAGCACACATTACACCCACAAACCGTGGGTTATGCTAACGTGTACTTCCTTCCTCACGGCCTCACCTTGTTCACTTTCCTTTTTCCCCACCCCTCACTGCACACAATGGGATTTTTGTTTGCTTCAGTAGCATGTGACAGCACAGTCCCTGCTTTGCCTAGCTCTGTGCTGCAAGTCTCTCAGGTAACAGGTGGCAGCTTCCCCTGTTGGATTCTAGGTTTTAAAAAAATGACCTCATATGGGTGGAGCTCTGGGACTTCCTAGAGGTGGTGGCAGTCACAACCAGGTAACCCTGGAGTGAAGCAGTTTAGTTAGAAGGGGGCAGATAAACTTGTCACTCTAGTGGCTTTAACCCTCACCCCGAGGCACCTTAGCCACCAGCCATTGCCTGCAAGCCTCTAAAGCTTGTCTCTGCCTCATATGGAGTCCAAAGAAGCCACTGGGAAAGAAAACATGGTCACCAAGAAAAAGAATCTGGCCTTCTTGAGGCCCAGACTCTATATGCTGGAGAGAAGGAAGACGGACACGGTGGTTGAGAGCAGTGTTTCTGGGGACCACTCTGGCGCCTTGAGGAGGAGCCAATCTGACAGGACTGAATACAACCAGAAATTACAAGGTAACCAAAAAGAAATCAATTGTCCCATGTTACTGCACTCCCAGCTCCATTTCTGCTACAATTCCATTCGCAAAGAAACACACAAGGCAGAGGAGAAAATCGAATACCACCTCTGCTTCCCACAAAATAAGATGAAAGTAAATGCGACCTGTAAATTATAGAAAAACTTTTTATTATGTGATTCAACAGTTAAAGAGTTAATTCTGAATTACTCTTAATATTGCTTTTTAAATTTTCTGGTGAGGGTAATCATTTTTCTTCTACTTTCTCCTTTTCTTCTCCTTTCTCCACCCAACTTAAGAAGTGGAAAACACAGGAAAGCAAATGATTAGGAAACCTACAAAAGATTGTTTATCTCGAAAGGTAGATGTGTGATATTACACCATGAGATCTATCTAGGTAACTGTACCGAACGGTTGATTGTGGTTATCTTAAACAGGGGCATGAAACTGTAACCTATGAAAAAGAAGGAATGTTATAGTCAGAGAGATGGTATAACAAGATTTGCTGAAATTCGCTCAGGTGATCATTTCCTTTAAGTAAATTGAATAATACTCAAATATGGTAAGAAATATTTAGCATGCTTATTTTGAATGACATTTGAGGAAATAACTTCAGTTTACTTTGGGATGGTACCCTTCCTTTCTCTCCTCTGTTTCCTGAAGGTCATTTGACCTAGTAAAACTTTATTTTGATGTTGATATTGGGCAGCATTTTAAGTCTTCTCTGCAGTACCTGTTATGTGATCTTCCGGAACTTGCCTCTCCTGCTTTGAGCACAAGTCATGTTTGAACTCTCATCCTCCCACTGTGAGCTGTCGTTTTGGATTTGAAAAACTATGATGAGATCAGATAGGACATGCTTATGTTTAGCAAATCTCTTTCCACAAATATGACCTAAGATTTAGTTATGCAAATCAATTAAGTTAAATTAAATGAATTTAAATTAAATATAAAAATCATTACTATAAGTTAATGCGTAAAATTTAAAAAAAATTACTGGTAGTTCAGCACTAAAGCTGAACTTAAGCATTAATCTTATCCTCAAAAAAATTTTTTTAATGAGGGAGGGTGCTGTTTTGAAATTATTTTTTTCTCAAAGCAATGAATACATTGGAAATAATGCATTTTTAAAAATTTTAACTTTCACTTTATATTCAGGGGTTACGTGTGTGTTTGTTACATGGGTAGTCTGTGCGATTTGGTGATCTCATCACCCAGGTACTGAGCATAGTACCTATTAGGCAGTTGTTCAGCCCTTGCCTCTGTCCCGCTCTCCTCACTCCAGTCGTCCTCAGCATCTACTGCTGCCAATTTTATGTCCGTCTATGTCTAATGTTTAGCTCTTATTCATAAGTAGAACATGCAGTATTTGGTTTTCTGTCCCAGCATTAATTTGCTTAGGATAATGGCCTCAGGTTGTATCCATGTTGCTACAAAGGACATGATTTTGTTCTTTCTTATGGCTGTGTAGTTATTCCATGGTGAGTACGTGCCTTGAGAATTTAAAATCATACATACTTGATTTCTAATCCTGGCTCTTCAACTTACTGCCTATAAGAACTTGAGCAAATTATCTTAAATATCTGAGCCTCAATTTTCCTATCTGTGAAAGTGGGACTGATGATGCTTACCACATAGTGTTGTTGGGAGAATGAAATTAGATAATTACATAAAACAGCTGGAATACTGGTTAACACATTTCAGGAATAATGGATACCATAATGATAAAACAGAACTTACCCAATATTAATCGAAGTTTGTATATCTTATATCTCTTTTTCAGTTCTTTTTTGTCCTTTAATAAAGAAACCACATCTAAAAATTCAGGAAAAGCCCATTGCTTTATCCCTAATTACATGTTTTCTTCTGCCTGAGTTTCTCTAATTCAGCATCTATCAGAGTCTCTTAGCAAAATAAAAATAGCAAATAATTTTTGCTACTCACAAATTTTTGCTTACTACATTTACCTAAAAAAGTAAGTCTATGACCACATAATATAGCAGCATGTGTTGATTACTTTGCAGAAGACCTCAGGCTTCTTATGCACTTCATTTCATTTGCTCCTAGAACTGTCTGTGCTTGAGAAAAATCACCAAGGCGTATAGAGGAGCACATATACCATAAAGATAGGCTGGACTCCTGATAAGTAGAGTTTTTAAAACGTAACCCTTAAAAAAATCCAAGTCTGATTATCGAATGCCTAACAGAGCTTTTAGCATGATTCGACTATAACAGCTTTGGCAACAACGAAAGGCATTTTCTCATTAATGTTCAAAGCAATCAGTTCTGTGGGTTTGCTCTCTGGCCTGTACAATACCCATTATCATGCAGATGAATCCTAAATCATCTTAAGAAGCTCTTTATTATTCAAATGCCAAGAGCTTTTCTTCTGCCTTCCTTGGAACTGGTAGTCCCTGGGAGGCATTGAATAAACACCTGGGCTGGTTAGGGCCCTCAGATAGATGGCCTAAAGCTCTTGTGAAGTCAAAGTGTGCTTTCAAATACTGCAGTTTCTGATAACACCACATTTCTCAAATTATTTAGTTGCTTATTTAATTGGTTGTCTTTCAATGCTGTATTGCTAGAGAAAAATAATTCACTCCTCTAACTCTCTGGAGAAGCAAGTTCTCTGGGTTCTGAAAAATATAAGATTCTTTGGCGCTCTTGAGCTTGTGTTTTAACTCATAATACATAGTCTATCTGTTCAATGCAATTCACTTTAGTAGTATGAATCTAAGTTGTAATAACAATTTTTAAAATGGTACATGGGCTGAATTAAAGCAATAGAATATGGCTCTAATGCGGACATCCTAAAACTTTTGCAGAAGATTGTGATCACATCAACATAGTCATTCCTACTAAGACTCGAGCTGAACAATAATAGAAAGGCTACCCTTAGGCTCCTTTACTCCTTAAACAGATGAATTCAGTTGACTGGCATCTGTTGAATATGTTATACATTGTTCTTTGAAATTAATTTTTCTCAAGGCTCTGGATACGTCGGAAAGAAGGCAAATTGTAAAATCATACACATTTGGTAAATTGGCATTTATTGAATGTTTGGTTTACTGTGTCTTGAGGGTTACAGTGAAGAGCAAAAACAGAATATGTGCCAGGAATTACAACTACAAAATCATTAAGAAAACATGTCTGACCTTTACTCCAAAGAGGCTCAAAGTCTGGTTGGGAAAGATAAGACAGGTAAACAAATAAATGCAATAAAGTGGCACTATAGAAGTAGAGGTAGGATCAGTGGGTCCAAAAAAGGAGGAAATGGTCTATTCAGGACTGTGTGAAGGAGGTGGTCAGAAAATGGTGTCTCTAAGAGATGATAAGGGTAAAGATGAGGAAAGGTACAGGGAAAAGAAGGGCATTTTAACTTTTTCACTGTATTTAGCTCTGTCCGAATTGTTTTTGTTTCTTTGTTTATCATCTGTTATTGACTGCTGTTTCTTTCCCATTTCTCTGCCTCCCCTCCCATACACCATGAAAGAAACCCTATCTGTCTTGTTAACTGTTTCATCTCAGCAGTCCAGAATACAGTAAACACTCAGTAAGTGTTAAATAGAATGAACGACTTAAATGATCAGGCTCAAGCAGGAAATTGGTGTGAAGAAAAGCACCAAGGCCTGAAATAAGAACCATTGTATATAAGTATCTAAATAAGGACAGATATTTCTATCAGAAAGATAATTTTTCGGTAAATGAACATATCTGAGATTAAAATGTACAGAATTTATATAATAAGTAATTCTTAGTGGAAGCCTGTTTCAGTCCCAAAATAACTTGAGGAATGTGGTGTTGCCAGAAATTCCAGGGAATGAAACAGGCTTTTAGAGCATACAACAACCATACTTCAAGTATGCCTCTTCTATTTGTAACAAGAACCATCTTAGCTTCCACTAGATCAGTTCCTCATATCTGTTCTACTGGGAGCCGTAGAAATTACCTAAATAGAGGAAATTTCATGGTTGAAGTTGTAAAAACTGAGAATTTCATAAATACTTATATATATATATGACCTCTACATTTGAAAGATGACTAATTTAAAAATTATACAGAAGCGTGTCTGTGCATATACAGATATATATATGTCTCTCCAGTTTATAGATATAGATATATGTGTATGTGTTCATGTGTGTACTTGAGACACATTTTTGCAATGATTAGACTTTTTATTGAAAGTTACTGTAACATTTAAAGAACAAAAAGAACAAAAGTTTACTAACATTTAGGAGCCTTTTCTGAAAACCATATGTTAGAAGCAAATTTTTCAGGGCCACAAAAGAAATAGCACTAGAACAAAAATTTTCTCAGCAAGGCTATTTTTATGTTTATAGAAGGATGCATCTCATGGATGGAGCAGAAAGCACACCTGAACAAAGAAGGGGAAAGGGTTCTTTTCCCTGATGCAGGTAGTCCCTATTGCTGTGTTGTTTCCCTATTGGCTAGGGTTGGACTGCACAGTCTAAGTTAATTCTGTTGGCTGATTTAAAGATATCAGGGGTACTAGCCAGAGTGGTGGGGCGAACAGTTTCAGCAGAAAAGGCAGTTATGGAACAGGTAACTAAAGGTGACTCAAGTCAGAGCAAGTGACCAGGGGTGACTCAGGATGAAGCAGGTGACCAGGGGAACAGATGTGAACTATAATCGATTAGTGGTGGGCAAGCTGTTTATTGAAACTAGGTGCAAGGACACGAAGAAAATGAGAAAGTTAAACTTTAACATGGAGAACAAAGAACACAGAAACTAAACATATTGGCATACTGATTCTTTGAAGAGAAATTTGGAACTCACAGTATTCAACATATATATGATTTACGTCACTGACATTATAGAATTCCTCTTAGTTTACCTTTGCTAAAAATATGAAGTTTAGAGGTCTTGCTCTATGGGTACCATGGACTGAATGTTTGTGTCCCTCTAAATTTCATATGTGAAACCTAATCCCCAATGTGACAGTATTAGGAGGTGGGGTCTTTAGGAGGTAATTAATTATTGAGGGTGGAGCTTTCATGAATGGGATTAGTATCCCTTAAAAGAAAAGACAAGAGAGAGCTTGCTTCTCTCTGCTCTCAACCGTGTCAGGATATAAGAAGGTGGCCATCTGCAAATCAGGAAGTGGGCTCTCAGCAGGAATAAGATCTTCCTCATTAGGAATAAGATCAGCTTGATTCCAGATTTTCCAGCCTCCAGAACTGTGAAAAATAAATGTTTGGGGAACTTAAGCCATCCCGTCTCTAATATATTTGTTATAGAAGCCCAAACCAGCCAAGATGGGTCAGTTACCTTTATCCTCTATAACCACACTAAACTTCTGGTTAATTTTCTGGCCAATGCCTATTTTGTTCATCCAACGCCAGGTGAAAACATGGGAATACATGGATAAAATGCTATTACCCATTACCACTGCTGGTAACGCAAGGCAAAAATTAACTCTACACTTCATAGTGGAACTGTATTTTATTTTTATTATTGCAAATGCTATTGTATCATCCTCATGAAGAAAGGTTACTTTATGATACCTGAAGTTATCTTACTATGGTGTTAAAGACAAACCATCCTACTGTATGAACTTTATACAAAATAACATACTGTGCCATGTGGGGACAAGTGGCTCAAATAATAAATTAGACTGTTAATACTACGAGGTCATTTAATGTAACATGTTTTTCAAGAACATAGACAGTCTGTCAGTGAGCAGAAATTAATACTGAAAGACTTGGTGAGTTTTGTTCAAGGCCAAATGAAGAATGGAGTAAAACAAATTGTCCAGCTTCCCGTGTATGTTTCTATCCCAGTGCTACAAACCCTTTTTGTTCATGTCTGTTCTTCGATTATTGAGTAGCAATTTCCCCTTTACCTGACTTCATACACTCTATAGTAAAATGGGAAGTATCTGAATCAGTAAGGTGACACCAGTACACACAGGTGTGTGTCATAGTTTGAAGGACAAATCTTTCTATAAGGCAACACACTGTAAAAACTCAATAATTTTTGTCTTACTGCATGCATAGAAACCAATGTAAAGCAGGGTATTTTACTTTCCTATTTTTTTCAGTAGAGTCATCTTGCAGTTTTTAGAAGAACTATTTGTGTCAAATAACATATGAGTCACAGAAATTGAGACTGTTCTACTAGTACCACATTGTGATGGACAAATTTATTCCTGTGTTTGACCAATATGACTTTAGTGTAACTTTCTTAAAAGTAGCAAATACTATTTCTAGTTGTGCTTTTTTTATTTATAAAAATTATGGGTTTATCAAAATGTAAAATGAGGCATCAAGAGGAAGAAGGACTGAAGAAGAGGAAAAAGAGAGAGAAGGGAAGAGATGGAAACCAGGCAAGCAGCAAGCATGAATAGAAATACACCTTAAAATAGTAATATAGTTGGAGAAAATATGGGAGAGAGAAAAGCACCCAAGCTACATTCATCTTTGTTTCTGTTGGCACAGGAAAGGAAAAAACCTCTGTTTATAGAATTACTTTTTCTTGATGCCATAATCTATATTAGCATCAGTACTTTTGTGAATATTGATTTCCTGATAAAAGTAGAATTATTGCAAGAGTTGCTAAATTGATAAGCAGTATCATTCTTAGAACCAGACAAGACTCAAAGTTATGGCTTATCTGGGAATCCTACCTTTACTTCTAGACTGTATCTGAGACTGTGGAATTTTCTGTTCAACAGGCCCCACTACTGGCTCCAACATTTGCTTGGACTTCTTCTTATCCCATGCTCTCAAGAACAGAGTGTGGCTGCTGGTGTGCATGCTCTCAGGCCTAAGGAACAGTTGATTATAGGAGTGTTTCTAGAGCTTAATCATGCTGGAGTGTTTATATCATGCCTATCAGGTTCCTCTAGGTGCGAGAGCTGGCGGAGAGAAAGGTAGGGGTACAAGCCTCAAGACTGGGTAGGAGTGCGTGTGTCCCATGGCCCCCTGCCAAATTTTGGCACAAAACTCTGAGGTATACGAGAAATGTAAATTAGAAGTTGGCCTTCAAGATTGTTAAAAAATATATTTATCAAGACAGAAGGATACATCACATTTTATTTAATAGTTTACCAGCTTGATTTATAACTTTTAAATATGTAGATCTGATATGCTGGCCTCCACCTGTATCCTTGCTCCAGGTCCCACAAGGGAGGCAGCTTTGTGTGGTTTTTGGCTGTAATCTATTTCAGGATATAACTGTCCTTCTATACGAGGTTGTGAAAGTAAGAGGGAAGGCAAGGGAAGGGAGAGATTGAGTATTAATGTTATGTTATCTGCTAGGAACTACGATAGCCAGAGGCTGTCACACACACTGTGACTGAAAACCAACATCTCTTCTCTTCAGTTCTGATTTTATCATTGAGAAAAATAGATGGTAGGGCTTGGGCTTGAGACGTCACATGCTTGAAATATTTGCAAAACAGAATGAATCTAATTAGTTGACTCAGTAGGTATTTTATACATATGATTTACTGGTAATAAGAAGTCAAAGCCATTTGATGGTTGCAGCACATGTTTTGTAATGTGATGACATTTCTCTGCTACCATAAGAGAGCTTAACTTGCTGTTTTTCACTTTGGAATATATCTTCTTTCTTTTGAATTATAGTGGCACGTCCCTGCCAGAGTGTCACTGTTTAATAAATACTTTTTTTTGTTTAATTGTCAAGTGACAAAATTACAAAGGCAGGTTAAGCAAACATGCCTTATAGTAACAGCTTAATGATCTCCATTTCCCACTTTGGTGAGTATCCTGACACTGACACTCATATTTCTTTAATTTTATGCCTGTTGTCATTTATTTGCATCTCAATAAAACTTAACATATATCAGAATAACTGAGAGTCCTATTCTATAGCAATGAGAGGAGGGAATACATTTGCAAATGAAAAGAATGGAATCGTATGCTGGAAGCAAGAAACTCTTTATCCGGGTAGGTGATGTTTCAGTAGAATTCTACAAAGTCAGCTTAAATTGTGAGTCGTAACTTAAATGCGGCAGGAACACAGAGTGCTATGATTAAAAGCCTTTGTCCAAGGTTTTCTGACCAATTTTTTTCTTGATAAATGAATCAGAGAATAAATAAATTCTCTAAGATACCTGCATTGAAGCTCTCGATAGAAGATGCAATATTAGGCTTACATACAATTCTTACTTAAAGAAGAAAACTTAAAGCTCATGTCATCTAGCTACTACTTTAAGTGTTGTGAGTCATTATAGCAGCTCAGAGAAACTGTCTTTCCTGAATGCTTCTTAATGTTAGGTCTCCAATGTCACTACAAAAAGCCATCACAGATTTCTCCTTCTGTATTTGTTGTGAAATGGTTGATGAAGACATTGTTTGCCTCTCTCAGTGCCATTCAGATTTTATTAAATGGAAAACTGACTCTGATTAAGAATAAAAACATATCCCCTCCCAGATAAAAACAAACAGTTTACTATATTTACCTGCTAGGAGCTTAGAGCCAAATTTGTACTTGCTCCCTGGCCTTTATATTAGCATTTTGTCTGTCTAAAAGACATTTTCCCATATAGGCCAGGTGTGGTGACTCATGCCTGTAATCCTAGTACTTTGGGAGGCCAAGGTAGCCGGATCTCTTGAGCTCAGGAGTTTGACACCAGCCTGGTGAGACCCTATTTCTACCAAAAAAAAAAAAAAATTAGCTGCTGGTGGTGCATGCCTGTAATCCCAGCTACTGATTAATCCCAGCTATTGTTTAAATGCTAAGTCTTTTTCCCCAAGGAGAATTATATTCAAATGACAGAAAAAGCAAAAAATAGAATAAAGTTGTATATTTTTTATATGCTGGCTGAGGCACAAGAATCACTTGAACCTGGGAGGCAGAAGGCAGAAGTTGCAGTGAGCTGAGATTGTGCCACTGCACTCCAGCCTGAAGTTTCAAAACATAAAAAAATAAAAATAAAAATAAAATAAAATAAAAGATTCTTTCCCCAAATTCATGCAAGTGTGGATTTTTATCATTGAAGGCTCTGTTCACCTTTTTGGGAGTCTATCCCTAAACATCCGACTGAAAATGATGTAAGTGAGGAAATACTTTTCCTCTACCCTGTTAAATTCTGTGACTAGGACCTGTGAATCATACAGACAAAAGACATATTAACAAAAGAAAAAGCATACACATTTTACTTGAGGTTAATATCTTTATGTATCATGGTGGGCTTTGTAGAAAGAAACAAGTAAAAATCTCAAAGTTAGACCCAGGGGTTTATACAACATTTTAACAAAGAGTCATAAATTGTGGAGCTATGACAAAGTCAAAGTCAAAGAGTTTAGGGTTGGGGAAGGAAATTGTGGAAAAGTGACTAGGAAATTGATGGGGAAAGCTAATGGAAGATAAAGGTTATTTTTTTAAGATTTGGTTATATAGACTCATCTCTGTGCTAACTCCCTGTCTCTGATAAGAATATTCCCTTCTTTGTGATATAGGGAAGGCACTTTTCTCATGATAAATTTAGACTCTGCTTTTAAGTAGAAAAGGGAAAGGCAGAGAGACCTTCCTGCATGTGCTGTTGAGTGTCTCCAGCTCAAAATAATATGCCAAAGTGGCATATTTAGGGATGGTGTGTTCTGATCCCCCTCAGTGGCTTTCATACCATCTATTACTCTGTGAAATTATGCTACTTTATTGCATTTTTTGCTTTTTCTGTTGTTTGAATATAATTCTCCTTGGGAAAAAAGACTTAGCATTTAAGCAATGTCGAGTATACAGTTATTCTGCTCAGTGACTCCTTATTGCATGACTTTAAAATATCCAATGAATAATTACGATTATATTGATCCTTATGACATACTTGCTTTTACAATTCTGTCATTCTCATTTTGTATAATGGTAGTTAACTTTCAGTTAGCTTTTTTACATTCTTTTTCTGTAAAGAAAGATGATAAATAAATAAATTTTATTAAACAAGAAAATAGCATTTCCTGGCCAAGCAAAATAGGATCTCTTTTTAAAATGAATTTATTCAACAAATAGTTGCTAGGTATTCATATGTGCCAGGTATAACTAGGTCCTAAGAATATTTTTCTAAATATCAGAAGCAAACCCAGCCCATTGAGTGAGACAGGTTGTGAACAAATTATTGCAGTAATGTAACAAGTGCCTAAGGTATACTGCAAATTGGGTTTCTGAGTTGCAAATTCTGAAGCAGAGATTAGGGTACAGGGGATTTACTAGGCAACATTCTTGTGACTATCACTTGGGGAAGAAAAGGGAAGGATATATGCCTGAGCAGAAGGAGAGGCCGAGCTGTTATGCTATCTCATGGGAAGCTTTAGCCAACTCTAAGGGGAGTTCTGAAGATGAATGATTTTTTGGAGTTGCCCCTAGTGTTGTGAAGGACCTGGGCCCTCAAATCACACTTTAGGTTTGAGGATGTGGCTATCTTGGGAAGGGGCATGACTTGAGAGGTGCTCTCATCTGACATAATTCCTAAAGAGGGCATATCTGTTTGGTTCCACTCCCAGAGCTGAGATAATAGTTTATCCCTTCCTTCAAGGGGAACTGGTGCTAACATAGCATCCACCACATACTAAGTGGTTATTATTATTAGAGACACAAATAAAGCAATACAGGAGCGATGATAAGAAAGAGCTTAATTGCACCTCTGAAATGCCTGAAGGAAATACACTGAAATCTGAATCTTGAAATCCAATTAGGACTTTTAGGGGTAGAAGGCTTTTCAGGCGGAGGGATTATGCTGGTCCTTATACATGGAACAAGATAATAATACTGGTGTTTGTATTTGGGGATTTCTAAATGGAAGAGCTGGTACGAACACCAACTGAACATCTGTAGTAGGCACTTAGGTGCAGTATGTCATTTCATGTTCTTAGTAACTTTGCAAATAAGTTATTATCATATATTTATAGATGATACAATGGAGGTTAAGAGAGGTATAGGCATTCTCCCAATGGTCACACAGCTATTAATAGTAACTGGTGAAGTCAGTTTTCCTGAGGTCTGCTTGGCTCCAGTGTCAGTGCTTTTTCAACCACTATGCAGTTTTCTTGTTCTAACCTTGGTTTTTAGTAGTAGTACCTGTTTTGTGGTTTGCACTTAAGAAATCAACTGATTTTAATATACTTTTGAACCATACTCACAAGCATCGAGAGAACCGTTAAGTTCTGCCAATACATTCATCTGCAATCTCGAAGTGAACAATGACCCACAAGTGTTTTCCAGTAGCTGTGTCATTTTATGCTTCTCAACAAAATGTTTTATGTGCTTAGAAATTAGAAAGATACATTATTGCACGGAATATTCACAGAATCACTAGAATATTCTACTCTAAAAATATAAAACTGATTATCTGAATTATCTAGTCTTTGAAAACTGCTTGTCATCACTAATTACAAAGTGCATAGCTGGATGAGGGTGCTTGGTGAAAAACCTGGTCAGCATGTCAAACTACATGGCTCCTTTGCTTAAGATTTTTTATTGCTTTTGATTATTCTATAGCTATCAGCAGTACCCAAATAGGGGAATATAAACCCCAGGATATTTTACAGACAATCTATTGTGAGAAGAAAAATGTGTGTTTTTTTAGCCCCACTCTTTGAAAATGTTTATTTTTGTGTATGCTTCATAATGTGTATGATACATTAATACTATACATATATTAAAGGTGTATCCACAGAACAGTTTAACTGACACAATAAAAAAATTTGCAATAAAATTCTAACACACACTACTACATGGATGATCATTAAAGACATTATGCTAACTAAAATAAGCTAGGCACAAAACGTCAAGCACTATATGATTCTACTCATATGAGGTACATACAGTAGTCAGATTCACAGGGACAAAAATTAGAATGGTGGTTTGCAGGGGCTGGGGGAAATGAGGACATGGGGAATTTTTTTTTAATGGGTAGAGTTTCAATTTAGGAAGATGAAAAAGTTCTGAAGGCAGATGATGGTAATAATTGCCCAATAATGTGAATATATTTAATGCTGCTAAATTGTTTACTTAAAAGTAGTTATCATTAATTTTATGTCATTAATATTCTACCACAATAAAAAATAATAAAAAAGTTTGGCAGCCCCTGGTTTACAGCATTAAAGTGGAACATAAGGCTTCTCCCAATCTGACTCTCTGTCATCTCTGGCCTGCAGGACAATGCTACTTTTGTCAATGAAGAGAGTTGAACTCTGTGAAATATTTGAAGATATTTATTCTGAGCCAAACGTGAGGGACCAATGGCCTATGACACAGCCCTCAGGAGATCCTGAGAACATGTGCCTAAGGTGGTCAGCCTATAATTTGGTTTTATACATTTTAAGTATTGGTCAGGAAAGGTAGGACAACTGGAAGCAGGGTGGAGGGAAGGAGTGAGGGGACTTCCAGATCACAGGCAGACTCAAAGATTTTCTGATTGGCAGTTGGTTGAGTTATTATCTAAAGACCTGGAATCAATATCACGGAATGTTAGAGTTAAGATAAGGGGTTGTGGAGACCAAGGTTTTATCATACAGTTGGAGACCCCAGGTAGCAGGCTACAGAGAGAATAGATTGTAAATGTTTCTAACCAGACTTAAACAATCTGTTCCATCCATCTTAAGAGCTGTTTTAATGATAGTGCTGGTCAGCTGTGTCTTAATTCAAAAAAGGATGAGGGAATAAGGAGGCACATTTAACTCCCCTTTCTAATCATGGCCTGAACTAGTTTTCCAGTTTAACTTTGGAATGCCCTTGGCCAAGAGGAGGGGTTCATTCAGATGGTTGGGGGCTTAAAATTTTGTTTTTGGTTTACATCATGCAGGACAGTTCTACTTTGGACTGGCATATTTGATAAGGTGGCTCACCCCCATCCCAGTTGCTTTATAAACCCCTGACTCATCTTTTTATGTCTATCCTTCTCAGTCATTACACCTAAACTATATTCATGCCTCACACCCTCTCTATATTTCACATAGTTGGTATTTACATGTCAACGTTTCTGTCACTCAGTTGAACTTCTTGAAGACAGGCACATTTATATCTACAGTGCCTAGAAAAAGTTGGCATGTACTCAATAGCTATGTTTGTTGAATTAATGAGTGAGTAAATGAGTACATGAATAAACAATCAATGGACGGTGTGGCAGTTGTGCAATGAAAGTCCTGGTGAATCAAGGAGGCCCTTCTCCATGGCTCATTCCATCTCAGCCAGCTCTTGATTACTTCTTCACTGGCTTCAGGCTCGTAGCACCTGGGTATGCATCTAACTCAGCTGAAGGAATTATTTATCAATTTTCCTCATGTCTTACATTTCTCTTCTCTATATTGTGATCTGTTGAATCATCCTTTAAAATTCTGCCATCATTAGCAAGGGCATAAAAAAATCACACCTATCATGTACTGGAGAACTGATCAGTTATCACTCTGAACATAATATCACATTTTTATAACCAGACATAGGTATAGAAATTAAATTATTTTTATTCTGAGATAATAAAATACTCTAAGTAGAGTGATTTTCTCATTTTCTTTTTTTTTGTTAACCAGATCTATACATCTAAAAATATAAATAACATATTTGAAATAAATACTCTCTTAGAGTTTGAATTTCTTGTTAATGCCACACCAATTAAATATTTAGGACTGTCATTATGTTACAATGATGATACTGTTTTAAAAATACTCAAACTTCACTGAATATTTTTGAAATATTGCAATTATAATCTCATAGTATGCTTTTGCTTCTTTATTCTGAGCATTTCTACATTGAAGTAAAATATTAAGATATAAAATTAGATTATTTTTAATGAAGGAATCCTTGGGGAAAAGGCAATACAACTCTGAGAAACTTAAAGCTTCATTAAATTGCAGTTGTGAGCAAAAATTGTTAAGTGTTTGATTTTTCATATGCAGAGTATAATAATCATATAATTGTAGTTAGATTTTTCTTTTGGTAAATCATAAATCATATAAGATTTTGGACTGGGTTTAGTCTATAAGAAAAGCTCAAATTCTATATCTTTTTTGCTATGTGTTCTTATAAGTATGTACAAAGTAAAACCAAAAAATATATAAAACACTCGAATTATAATTTGATTTTATTTTCAAAATATCCTTTTCCACTTTGATATGTTTATGCTAAAACCCTGATTACCTTTTCTGCCCTCATATTACTTCATGTGTAGTAAAAGTACATTAATATATTCACTCTGTGTACTGTATGCATACATACTGCACACTAATGAAGAATACATGTGTGTATATCCATACACTGATGCATCGATCACTGTTTTATACATGGTGTTTGACTTTAGAATATGAAATGCCATTGAGCTGTGATCTTTCTGATAATCCATCTGAGTGCATTTTGGAAGGCTGAA
Organism: Cebus imitator; assembly: GCF_001604975.1. Classification (NCBI taxonomy): domain Eukaryota; kingdom Metazoa; phylum Chordata; class Mammalia; order Primates; family Cebidae; genus Cebus; species Cebus imitator. Next base: position 656,082 of record NW_016107921.1, on the reverse strand, counting down.
GGTTGATGGAATTATGAAAAATGCTTATTCACAGCAGAGAGAGAAGATTGGCTGGAAATCTACCTACCATGTACTACTTGTGTGATTGGGGGCAAATTACACAACAATATTCTCATTTTAAAAATGAGAATAAGAATCTATCTTCTTGAATTGTTGTAAAAATGAAATTAAATAACATGTAGAGTACCAAGCTCAAGGATAAAAATTGCTATTTCCTGTCTCCCTAGTTTCCTGTGGGCTGTAATCTAAATGAACAAAAATTCTCTAATCAAATTTCTAAAAGTAGTATCTTTTTAGTTCCTCTCTCATGCTCATTTTTGTATCTCCTATTCATATTCTGTCAAATTCACATGTCCCTTTCTCTTTCCATTCCTTCCTCTTTAATGCCCTATGAAGAATTTACCTGAAAGATCAACACTTAATAATAGCATGTAGCAAGGAGAAAATAAATATTGGATTTCACAATTGAATTATATTAATATAAATATACAGACCTGGTAAATGAGTTCAGACTTTTGAGTTTATATTGTCTCACTTGTTCTCAGCATTGATCACAATGCCATGTGCAATGTTCATAGATAACAATGGCCTCTGCCCACCTTTGACAGTCTCTGGCAATCCTCTCTGCAGCAATTAACCAAGCAATTATCATTGTTTACACAAAACTCATCAAGGAGTTCAGCAGATGATAATAATATTTGCCTTTCTTGTACGCAAATCACTCATAAAAGTATTTTTGAAATTCTGAATAATTCTATGATATAAGCAGATATTACTAATAAATTGTTTGTTTTGAATCATTAAGTGACTTTTACAAGGTCTTATAAATAGAAGGTATCAGAAGCCAAGACTGGAAGTCTGGTCTTCAATAACACTGTGCTCATATTCACAGAGTAGGGAATCTGAAAATCTTTGACAAAATCCAGCAATTAATTTTATCCATCTGTTAAAATATTAATACCTACTCTTATATAGAGCAAACTTTCTCTGCCTTATTTGTGTAACTCTTTAATGGACCCTGGTCATTTTTAAAGGTCATTTCTGTTTGACATTCTCTGTCCACTATTCACTGTATTAAAGAAGTGATTCTTATTAAATATATATCTGTGTTTCTTTCTTCATCTATCATTTTCCTTTCCTTTTTTAGTTAAAAAATTTAGTTGTGATAAAATATACATAAGATAAAATTTACCATCTTAAGAATTTTAAGTGTTTATAGTTCAGTAGTGTTAAGAATATTTACATTTTTGAACAACCAATCTCCAGAATATTTTCAGCTTACAAAATTGAAACTCTATGACTATTTAACAACAATTTCCCATTTATTCACCCCACAACCCACTACCAGTGGTGATCATCATTTTACTTTCTGTTTGTATGAGTTGGATTACTCTTGACAC
>NW_016107921.1:617255-650119 GCF_001604975.1 Cebus imitator | reverse complement strand
GCGCGGGGCAAAGCAGCGGCGCTGGCCGGCACAGCCGCGCTGGCTGAAACAGCCGCGCTGGTGACCGTGGAGCACTTCTGCCCGGGAATTTCCTAGTCTGTGGGCAATAAAAACACGGCGTCCACTCACCCTCTGTGCTTTCACTGGGAGCTGCAATCCTGAGCTGTTCCTAAACGGCCATCTTGGATCCACCCTCGGTTTTTCTCTTTTTTTTTCCATTGCTTTATTGCTAGCATCTAGAACAGAATTTCTCAATATATTTATACTACTAATTTCTTGTTGTGGGGAACTGTCCTGTGTATTGTAGGATATTAGCAGAAGCATCCCTCACTGCCAGTAGTCATCCCTGACCCAAGCTGTGAGAACCAAACACAACTCCAAACCTTGCCAAATATTCCCTGGGGGTGGAAGAGAGGTAAAATCGCCAGATTAAGAACCACAGGTCTTGAACAATGCACGGCACAATGAACACTCAAGAAGTGCTAGTTGGATGAACAAACAAATGGATAAAAGCAGTATTTCTTATCCAGCCAAAATTTTGCATCCTAGATAATGGTTTGCAACCATAACAGAATAAGTGAATACAGGGAGGCCTTTACCAAGTCACGTTCCCATTCTATTCAGGGCTCATAATCTTCGCCTTTTCACTCATCTTCTCCTGCTAAAGACTTTAAATAAAAACATTTTCAGAAGTGCCCATTTATTTAGCTCCTAATTGTTCTGTCTGTGCTATGCTGATCACTGTTGGAACCTGTAAATTCAAACCAGTGCCACTTAAGTATTTTTCAAGCCAGGTAAGCTTTGTTTCATTCCTTTTTGAAATCCACTAATCTACTTTCTGTGCCAATTAGCAGTCAGAGGAAATAAATTACATGCCCTTCCAATGAGGATAAAATATTCCCTGCCCCGATGTTTGGGCTTTCAAATCCAGAGTCTCGAAGGGTCTGCTCCTCCACATTTTCGCTCAATACCTCACTGGCTCCTCTCCAAACCCTGCCTGACATGCAATTATTTTCAACCTGTTTCACAGAAGGCTGCTCCATTCATCTTTCTGTGGGTCAGATTTCCACTGAAACTGATTTTAAAAGATAAAAGATTTTACTGTGTGAAACTTATGTTGGTAGGGTCCAATGAAATGCTAAGTCAAGGTTTTTTGGAGGGTTTATGGGGACAGATATGAAATTGACAGCATGGAGAGGGATGAAAGAACATTTATAATCATATCTAGGGATTTCATAATGATCTACCTAGAATAAAACTGTAGACTGAATTATGGGTGGGTGTTTGTACTATACAGGTAGAAAGGGAATTGGACTGAGAGAGGGAGGGAGGGAAGGAGTGTTGGTCAGAAGTTCTGAACTCAGTTTCTGGCTTTGTTACTTAAGGTAGAAGACTTACTCTCTCTAGAAATTAGGTTCCTTTTTTATATAATGAGATAGAACTGAGCAGAACTTATCACATTATCTCCACTACCTGTTCTTTTCCCATTGTTCCCTATTTCTTTAAATGGTACCATGACCCAGTTAACAAGTCAGAAATCTGAGAGTCAGCTTTGACTTCTCCTTTATGCTCTGCATTGATTACTCACCAGTTCATGGTAATTTCACCTCTTGAATTTCCCTTGATCTGTTCAGTTCTTTCTATGTTCTTGGCAATTAGACTAAGCTTAACTCCCACCTTCTTTCCCCTAGTGACTAGACTGTCCAGGCGAGAGCCACTTCACTACCCGCAGCCTTGCTCCTCACCCTCCCCTCCCAAATCTGGACTGTGGAGGCCAAAGTGATCATGCTGAGAATCTAATCATGCCCCTCACTTATTTAAAACTTCCTCATTGTCGAGATCTGTCTCCTGAGAATTTCTCCAGACTCATCTCCTTTTCACATCCTTCATCATTTGTACTTCAGCCTCACTAAGCTGTTTTCACATCTTTTTTTTTTTTTTTTTGCTACCAAGCCTTTAAATATACCATTTCTTTTCCTCATGACACCTTTGCATCTCTCTTTACCTTGTGCTACCTCTTTCAGATTTCAACTGTGTCACTTCTCAAGTAGGACTGACGTCCAGGCTGTGCTATGCTTAGCATGGGTCACAGGTTATTATAATTATATTTGTACTACAATTGTAATTTTTGTGGCTACATAGGTGCATATATTTATGGGTTACATGAGATATTTGATACAGGCATGCAGTGCATAGTAATTCCATCAGGAAAAATAGGGTATCCATCACTTCAAGAATTTATCCTTTGTGTTATAAATAATCCAATTATACTCTTACATATTTTGAAATGTGCAGTTAAATTATTTTTTATTACAGTCACCTTGTTGTGCTAGCAAATACTGGGCCTTATTTATTCTTTCTAACTATGATTTTGCACCGATTAATCTGCCTTTCCTCCACTGCCTCCCTCAGACCACTCTTCCCAGTCTCTGGCAGCCATCCTTTTACTATCTCCATGAGTTCAATCATTTTAATTTTCAGCGCAGATAAGTGAGAACTTAAAAAGTTTGCCTTTCTGTGCCTGGCTTATTTCGCTTAACATAATGGCCTCCAGTTCCATCCATATTGCTGCAAATGATGGGATATTATTCTTTTTATGCCTGAATAGTAAGTACTCCATTTACACCAGTTTTAAAATACTGACCAATATTTTAAAATGCAAAGATATTTGTTTGCATAATCTTTCTGGAATAATTCTTAATCTTTTAAATTTGTCTCATTCAACTCCTAATATCATAGCAGTGCTTTGGCAACTTTATAAAATTATTTCAAAACATTAAAGCAATTTTCACAGAAATATATACATGCTATTTTACTCTCATATTTCATTGATTTATGTAAGTTTGGTTAAATTAATGTAATTTCAAAGAAGTACAACTGACATAATGAGGTCAGCTGTTGAACACAATTAAGTCTTGAAAAATATACCCCTTGATTGTTAAGTGGAGAAGTACATAGACATCAGTTTGTATATTTTAGGGAGAGAATGGAAAATGTTGATTTATCTTATGACTTCAATACCCTGTCTTTACTTCTAGGTTATACATATCTTGACTATAAGAGCTGGTGTTTATTCATTATAATATACACAACACAAAGCACCATACCAGCACAGTATCGAATATGTAATTTTAAAAATTGATATTAAATTAGATATAATGCTTCTTTAAAAGACTATGGAATTTGTAAAATTGTTAACTTACCTTCAAATTCCAATATTCTTTGCCTTGTATGTAATTATAAACATATTTGTGTTGTGATGAAATTATATGCTGGTTAATGGCCAGGTTCTTGTGTTGTATTATCTTAGTGTTCTCCACAGACAAATGACTGTGAAAGTTGCCCAGCAAGTATGTATTGAATGGTGGATGTGGTGCCTGCCTGGTTGGCTGTTGTGAGTATGAGAATGTTCCAGCATTCTTGAGGTATGTCTTTATGAGCAGCATGGGAACAGACTAATATATATTGCATTTTGTTTATAAAAGTGCATGTTCCTGAAAATTATTTTTAGGGCAAGGGTGAGTGTTGTTAAGTAAGGCATTAAGCAAAACCTCAAGCTTGGTATATGAAGTTATTCACTACAACTATATTAAGAGATCAGTAAGATTGCAATATAATTAAGAAAATCTAAATTCAGGATTATTTATTGGTAGTTATTGAAAAATAATATCAGAGAGAAACCTTAATCTATATAAACAGTGACTTAGAATTTTAAAAGTAATAACAGGCTGTGTACTTTAGCAGAACACAGCTATTTAATCATCTCTTTGCCCATTAAACTTGTTTGAGAAGCACATTTTCAGTGAATTCTCAGAAACTTATTTGCGTTGGTGATTTAGCTTTGGGGTAAATGGGAGAGATTCAGATTTTTAAAATTTAGATGTTATTATATTATGCCAAACACCATGCAAGGGCTATATTTCTAGCTCATTTGAATTCAGCCTGAATAATAGCAGTGCACATTAGGCCTGGTGTTGAACCGACTTTGTAGCAGCCTTCAGCGTTTTTGCTTTTTCCAGCCAAGGAGGGCAATTTCCTGATAGCTGCTCAGTCTCCCCTCCTGGCCTTGGAACATTTACAAGGAAAAGAAAAAGAGGGAAAGCAGGTGCAGCCATTCAGAACCAGATATAGAATAATGGCAAGTAAATCATGGTCATAAAAACAATGACTGACATTTTTTGAGAGGTTTCTGGTGTGTCAGACACTGAGTGAAGCAGTTTTCATGCTTTATCTCAATTCTCACAACCTCCTAGCAGTGAGTAGTGGTTAACATGCAGATCCTGGAGCCAGCCTGGCTCAGGTTTGAATCCTGCCCCACCACTTTCAGTGGTATGACCTTGGGCAAATTACTTAATTTCTGTGTTTGTCAGCTTCTACATGTGTAAAACATACATCGTACAGAGTTTTTGTGAAGATTGAAGAGCAAATGCAAAACAAGCTCAGTGCTTGTACCCAAAAATGTTAGCTTTTCTTATCACTAATATTACTATTTTTTCTTGTTCTCCTTCTACAGATGAAGAAATTTAGTGAAGCCAAATGACTTGGTCAAAGTCACACAGGAAGTGGGTGTCATTGCCAGAACTGAATTCTATGCCTCCCTATCCAGCAAAATTCCACTACATAGAACACAATGCACCATGATCACAACATTTCCAGTAAGGGAGTGAAGTGAGAGAGCTTAGGCTTCAGAGACTTCAGAGCTAAGCACATAAAGTCTGAATCCCAGCTCTCCTGCATATTCTGTGAATCATCGGATATGTTTAACATACACTCACTGTATTCAGTTTCTTCATCTCTAAAATTAGAGTAATATTCCATTTTTAGAGTTGTGAGAAAGATAATAAATAATGCATATTTTTAAAACTGGTTAATAATAAGTTCTTGAAAATGTTTGATCTTATAGGATTTCACAATATATTATAATCAAATATAATTACAGTAATAGTGTATAATGCTTTAATGTCAAAAATAATTTGGGGGAATATACACTTTTATAAACAAAATGCAGTGTGTATTAGTCTGTTCTCACACTGCTGATAAAGACATATCTGAGACTGGGTAATTTATAAAGGAAAAAAGTTTAATTGACTCAGAGTTCCACAGGGCTGGGGAGGTCTCAGGAAACATGAACATAGCAGAGGGGGAAATAAACACATCCTTCTCATGGTGACAGGAAGGGGAAGTATGAGTGAAGAGAGGGGGAAAGGCCCTTATAAGACCATCAGATCTTGTGAGAACTCACTTTCACAAGAACAGCAGTTTAGGGGTAACCATCCCCATGATTCAATTACCTTCTATTGGGTCCCTCCCACGACACGTAGAGATTACGGGAACTACAATTCAAAATGAGATTTGGGTAGGGACACAGCCAAACCATATCACAGTATATAGACACAATGGAGGATCATTCAGCCTTAAAAAGAAAGGAAATTCTGATGACATGGTACAATGTCAATGAACCTTGAAGAAACATGATACAACACAGATGAACCTTGAATGCATTCTGCTAACTGAAATAAGCCAGACACAAAAGAAAAAATACTGTATGACTCTACTTATATGAGGTACATAGTAGTTCAAATTCGTAGAGATGAAAAGTAGAATGATGGTTGCCAGGGGCTGGAGGGAGGAAGAAATGCAGAACTATTGTTTAATGGGTATAAAATTTGTTTAGAAAGATGAAAACATTCTAGAGATGTTTGGTGTTAATCGTTGCACAACAATGTGAAGGCACTTAATGCCGCTGAGCTGCACACTTAAAAATAGTTAACATGGTACATTTTATGTCATGTATATTTTACTACAATGAAAAACTCAGAGAAAAAAGAATATGTCCATCTATAGAAGAAAAAATTTGTTATTAAAATTATTTAAATTGGAATTGCCGTCCTAAAAAGAGCTCATGCCTCTCTCTTTCTCTCTCTCTCTCTTTCTTCTCTCTTTCCTGCTTGTTTGCTTTTCTTTTTTTACTTTCTATCTTTTATTGAGATGGAATCTCGCTCTGTTACCCAGGCTCGAGTGCAATAGCGTGATATCAGCTCACTGCAACCCCCGCCTCCTGGGTTCAAGCGATTCTCCTGCCTCAGCCTCCTGAGTAGCTGGGATGACAGGCACCTGCCACCATGCCCAACTAATTTTTTGTATTTTTAGTAGAGTCAGGATTTCACCAGGTTGGCCAGGCTGGTCTTGGATTCCTAACCCAGGTGATCCAACTGCCTCAGCCCCCCAAAGTGCTAGGGTTAAAGGAGTGAGCCACTGCACCCAGCCTGCTCATGCCTCTTTAGGAATATTTTTTTAATCTTTTGCATTGAATTCCTCCAAGAATTCACTTTAGTCTTTATATTTCATAATAGTGAGAAGCAGTGCATGACTATTCTTACCCACACATATGTTCCCATTCGAATTGGCAGATGAGTATTAATCAATGTAGATACGATTCTAACAATACTGTCAGAGGAGAAATAATATTGTTGTGACACCAAGGGAACATTTTTATTACATACATTACCTTGAAATAACATTTTTGCCAGGAAATTTGATGCAGCATACATATGGCGCCTGATAGAAGCCAGGCGAAAGTACATTAGTCATGTGTGCTGCACATGATATATAGTCAAACAGCCTGTGAGATAGAAGGATATAATTAACTATGAAGGTCATTCCATCACCAGTATAATATTTGGAACAAAGATGTATTCGGTTATGCTGTTTACTCTATTTATACTTCAACTCCTCATCTTTATAAACCTACCTTTCTATGTGATTTTTAAAACTCCCTGAAGGCTTTTTTTTTTTTTTTTTCAGAAGAGAAGATCTGTTTTGTTTAAATTGCCTTGCACTCCAAATCCAAATCAAAACTATTTTGAATTTTAAAACATGACTTCTTCTGACATTGAAACTTTTCTTTTTTTCCAATTACTACAATAACTGTTAAAATTTTGGGGGAAAAAATTAGTATGCCCAGAAAGCCTTGCTATGTCTATTCTATTTTCATTTGTTTCATGGTCTCATTATGTTCATTTTTTCTCCCTAATTTTTCATTTGTGGTGAAATGCACATAACAAAATTTACCATCTTAGCCACTTTAAAGCATACAGTTCAGTGGCATTAAATACATTCATAATGTTCTGCTGCCCTCACCACCACCTCCAGCACTCTTTTCATCTTGTAACAGTGAAACTCTGTAACTATTAAACAATAACTCTCTCTTTTCTCCTATTCTCAGCCCTTGGCAACCATCTCCATTTTTTCATTTTTATGATTTTGACTATTCTAAGTACCTCATACAAGTGGGATCATATGTATTTGCCCTTTTGTGACTGGTTTATTTTACTATTCATAATGACCCCAAAGTTCATCTATGTTATATGTCACAATTTCCTTTCTTTTTAAGACTGAATAATATTCAGTTTTCTGTATATTCCACATTTTGCTCATCTATTTATCCATTAATGGATACTTGGGTTGCTTTTGTGTTTTAGCTATTGTGAATAATTCCATCCTACCAACAATCCATGAGAATTCCAATTTCTCCACATCCTTGCCAACAATTCTGGCATATTATTTTTTAAAAAATATATTAGCCATCCCAATGGGTGCAAAGTGGTATCTCACCACTTAATGGATGTAAAGTGGTACCTCATCGTAGTTATGAGTTGCTTTTTCCCATTAGTGATGCTGAGCATCTTTTCACATGCTGATGGGCCCTTTGTATATTTTCTTTGGAGAAAAGTCTATTCAAGTGCTTTGCTCATTTTTTATTCAGCTTGTTTATTTTGTTGTTGTCGTTGATTTTTGGAAGCTCTATATGTTCTGGATATTAATCTTGTATCAGATATACAAATATTTTTTGTATGCTGTAAATTGCTTTTTTAGTTTGTTGATAGTGTCTTCTGATGCACAAACTTTAAGTTTTCATAAGACCGAATTTTCTATTTTTTCTTTTGTTGCCAGAGTCTTTGTCATATCCAGGAAATTACTGCCAAATTCAATGTCATGAAATTTTTGCCCTGTTTTCCTTTATGTGTTTTGTATTTTTAGATTTCTGATTCATTCTGAATTAAATTTTGTATATGGTATTAGATAAGGGTCTAACTCCATTCTTTTGCATGCAAATATCCAATTTTCCCAGCATCATTTTTTGAAAAGATTGTCTTTTCCCCATAAAATAGTCTTGGCACCCTTGTAAAATATCATTTGACCATATATGCAAGGATTAGTTCTGGTTCTTCATTCTATTACATTAGTCTGTATTTATGACAGTGCCACAACGTGTTGACTTATTGTAACTTTGTAGTAAGTTTTGAAATCAGGAAGCATGAGTCCTCCAGTTTTATTCTTTTTCAAGATTATTTTAGCTAATTGGTGTCCCTTCAAATGCCATTTAAGTTTTAGGATGGATTTTTCTTATTTCTGCAAAAAAAAAAAAAAAAGGAATTTTGATAAGGATTGCATTGAATCTGCAAATCACATTGGGTAGTATTGACATCTTAACAATGTTAGGTCTTTTCATCCATGAACACAAGATATCTTCTCACTTATTTACATCTTTAATTTCTTTAATATTTCATAGTTTACATTTAACAAGTCTTTCACCTCTTTGGTTAGGTTAATTCATGAGTATTTCATTCTTTTTGATGCTATTGTGAATGGAAACATTTTAAAAATTTTTTAAGATTATTCATTGTTACTGTATAGAAGAAATGTAACTGATTTTTGTGTGTTGACTTTATATTCTGCTACTTTACTGAATTTATTAGTCCTAACAGGTTTTGGGAGCAAACATTTAGCTTTCTATATATAAGATCATATAATTTTAGAACAGAGAGAGTTTTACTTCTTTTTTTCCACTTTGGATGCCTTTTTTCTCTTTTTCTTGCCTAATTGCTCCAGCTAGAATTTTCAGTACTATGTTGAAAAGAAGTGGCAAAAGCAGACATCTTGTCTTGTTTCTGATCTTAGAAAAGAAGCCTTCAGTCTTTCACCATTGAGTATGATGTTTGCTGTGAATTTTTTATCTATGGCTTTTATTATGCTAAGGCAGTTTCTTTCTATTTCTATTTTGTTAGATTAAAAATGTTTTTATTTCAATAGCTTTTGGGGTACAAGTGGTTTTTGGTTACATAGATTGATTATATAGCAGTAAATTCTGATATTTTAGTGCGCCTATTACCGAATTAATGTATGTTGTACCCAATATGCAGTTTTGTATCCCATATCCCCTCTCCTGCTCTCTCCCTACTGACTCTCCAAACTCCATTTTATGGCTATATTCCATATCATATATATACTATATTTTCTGTATCCACTCATAGGTCAGTGGGCACTTAGTTTCATATCTTTGCAGTTGTGAACTGTGCTGCAATAAGCATTCACGTACATGTGTCTTTTTCATATCATGACTTCTTTTCCTTTGGGCAGATATCCAGTAGTGGGATTGCTGGATCAAATGGTAGATCTACTTCTAGTTCTTTAAGGAATCTCCATACTATTTTTCATAGAGGTTGTACTAATTTACCCTCCCACCAGCAGAGTAGAAGCATTCTCCTTTCATCACATCTACATCAACATCTTTCATTTTTTTGACTCTGATAATGGCCATTCTTACTGGAGTAAGGTGGTATCTCATTGTGGTTTTAATTTGCATTTCCCTAACAATTAGTGACATTGAGCATTTTTTCATGTTTGTTGGTCATTTGTATATTTTCTTTTGAGAAATGCGTATTTATATTATTTGCCCACTTTTTGATGGGGTTACTTGTGTTTTTCTTCATTTGTTTGAATCCATTGTAGATTCCAGATATTAGTCCTATGTCAGATGCATAGTTTAAAAATATTTTCTCCATTCAGAATTGTCTGTTTACTCTGCTGATTGTTTCTTTTGCTGTGCAGAAGCTTTTTAGTTTAATCAGGTTTCATTTATTTATTTTTAATTTGCTTTTAGGGTTATAGTCATGAATACTTTGCCTAGGCCAATGTCCAGAAGAGTTTTTACAAGGTTACCTTCTAGAATTTTTATGCTTTCAGTCCTACATTTAAGTCTTTGATCCATCTTGAGTTTATTTTTGTATAAGGTGAGAGACAGGGATCCATTTTCATTTTTCTACATGTGGATATCTAGTTTTCCCAGCACTATTTATTAAATAGAGTGTCCTTTCCCAATTTATGTTTTTGTATGCCTTACTGAAGATCAGCTGGTTATAAGCATTTGACTTTATTTCTGGTTCTCTATTCTGTTCCCTTAGTCTATCTGCCTCCTTTTGTGAGTACCATGTTGTTTTGGTAAATAAAGCCTTGTAGTATAACTTAAAGTCCAGTAATGTGATATCTCCCGATTTGTTTTCTTGTTTAGGATTGCTTTAGCTCTTTGGGGGCCTTTTGGTCCCATATGAATTTTAAGGTTGTTTTTGCTAAATTCCGTGAAAAATGATGTTGGAACTTTGATGGGAATTGCATTGAATCTGTAGATTGCTTTGGGCAGTATGATCATTTTCATGATATTGATTCTTCCAATCCATTAGCATGAAATGTGTTTTCATTTGTTTGGTCATTTATGATTTCTTTCAGCAGTGTTTTGCAGTTCTCCTTGTAGAGGTTTTTTACCTCCTTGGTTAAGTATTTTCCCAGTTATTCAATTTTTTTTTTTTTTTTTTGCAGCTGTTGTAAAAGGGATTGAGTTCTTTATTTGATTCTCATCTTGCTCATTGTTGGTGTAAAGCAAGCAGCATTGCAGATGTGTGTACATTGATTTTGTAACCTGAGACTTTGCTGAATTTGTTTATCAAATCTAAGAGTCTTTTGAAGGAGAATTTAGGGTTTCCTACCTATTCAATCATATCATCAAAGAGCAGTGAAGTTTGGCTTTCTCTTTTCCAAAATGGATGCCCTTATTTCCTTCTCTTACCTGATTGCTCTGGCCAGGACTTCTAGTACTATGTTGAACAGGAATGGCAAAAGTGGGCATCCTTGTATCTAGTTCACAGGAGGAATTCTTTCAACTTTTCCTCCTTCAGTATGATGCTGGGATTTGTTGAGGTTTTTTTCATAAAGGGATGATGAATTTTATTGAGTGCTTTTTCTGTATCTATTGAGATGATCATATAATTTGTGTTTTTAATTCTGTTTATGTGAGGTATCACATTTATGCATTTATCTGTGTTTAACCATCCCTGCAACCTGGGGATGAAACCCACTTGATCATGGTGTATTATCTTTTTGATCTGCTGTTAGATTCAGCTAGCTAGTATTTTACTGAGAATTTTTGCATCTATGTTCAAAAGAAATATTGGTCTGTAGTTTTCATTATTATTATATCATTTCCTGGTTTTGGTATCAGAATGATGCTGGCTTCATAGAATGATTTAGGTAGGATTCCTTCTTCCTCTATCTTTTGTAATGGTTTCAGTGGGATTGATACCAATTTTTCTTTGAATGTCTGATAGAATTCAATTGTGAATCCATCTGGTCCTGGGTTTTTTGTTGTTGTTGTTGGCAAATTTCTAGTTATTGCTTCTATCTTGTTGCTTGTTATTGGTCTAATCGAGGTTTCTATTTCTTCCTGCCTTAATCTAAGAGGGTTGTATGTTCCCAGGAATTTATTCATTTCCCATAGGTTTTCTAGTTTGTGTGCCTAGATATATTCATAGTAATCTCAAGTGATCATTTTTTATTTCTGGAGTGTCAGTTGTAATTTCTCAAGTTTCATTTCTAATTAAGCTTATTTGAATCTTCTCTCTTATTTTCTTGGTTAATCTTGTTAATGGTCCATCAATTTTGTTTATCTTTTCAAAGAACCAGCTTTTTGTTTCATTGATCTTTTGTGGGTTTTTTTGTTTGAATTTTTTTTGGTTCTGCTCCAATCTTTATTATTCCTCTTCTTCTGCTAGCTTTGGATTTAGTTTGATCTTGTTTCTCTAGTTCCTTAAGGTGTGACATTAGATTGTCAATTTGTGATTTTAGACTTTTTAATGTGGGCATTTAACAGTACAAACTTCCCTTTTAGTGTTCCTTTTGCTGTATCCCAGGGTTTTGATAACTTGTGTCATTACTGTCATTCATTTCAAAGAATTTTTAAAATTTCTATCCCGATTTCATCATTAACTCCCAAATCATTCAGGAGCAGATTGTTTAATTCCCATGAATTTGTGTAGCTATGGGGGTGTCTTGTGGAGTTAATTTTTAGTATTATTCCACTGTGGTCTGAAAAGATAATTGATATTATTTTGATTTTTCAAAATGTATTGAGATTTGTTTTGTGGCCTATCATATGTTCTGTCTTGAAGAATGTTCCATGTGCTGACGAGAATAATGTATATTCTGCAATTCTTGGGTAGAATGTTCTGTAATACCTGTTAGGTCCATTTGTTCTAGAGTATAAATTAAGTCCATTGTTTCTCTGTTGACTTTCTATCTTGATGATCTGTATGGTGCTGTCAGTGGAGTACTGAATTTCTCCACTATTATTGTGTTGCTGTCTATCTCATTTGTTAGGTCTAGTAGTAATTGTTTTATGAAAATAGGAGCTCCTGTGTAAGGTACATATGAATTTAGGATTATAGTATCTTCTTGTTGAAGTTCTTCTTTTATCATTACAAAATGAGCTTTCTGTCTTTTTTTCTGTTGTTGCTTTAAAGTCTGTGTGATCTGATATAAGAATAGTTATTCCTGCTCACTTTGGGTTCCATTTGCATAGAATATGTTTTCTTTTTTTTTTTTTTTTTNTTTTTTACCATGAATTCATATGAATCCTTACATTTTAGGTAAGTCACTGAAAGACAGTAAATATTCGGTTTTGATTGTTTTATCCATTCTGCCAATCTGTGTATTTTAAGTGGAACATTTAGCCATTTACATTTATTAGTACTTGGATGTGAGGTATAGTTTCATTCATCATGTCATTGTTACCTAGATACTTTTAGTTTTTCTCATTGTGTTATTGTTTTATAGGCCCTGTGAATTTTATGCTGTCAAGAGTTTCTATTTTGGTGCACATCAAACTTTTGTTTCAAGATTTATAACTCCTTTTAGCATTTCTTGTAGGGCTGCTCTGGTAGTAACAAATTCCCTCAGCCTTTGTTTGTCTGAAAATGACTTTATGACTCCTTCATTTGTGAAACTTATTTTTGTTAGATACAACATTCTTGGCTAATAGTTTTTCTGTTTAAGGAGCCTAAAGATAGGACTCTGATCCCTTCTAGCTTATAAGGTTTCTGCTGTTAGTCTGATGGGTTTTCCTTTGCAGGTTATCTGATGCTTTTGTCTCATTGCTCTTAGAATTCTTTCCTTCATGTTGACTTTAGATAGCCTGATGACTATAATCCTTGGTGATTACATTTTTGCAATGAATTTCCCAGGAGTTCTTTTGGCTTCTTGTATTTGGATATCTGAATCTCTAGCAAGGCTAGAGAAGTTTTCCTCAATATTCATTATTCCCTCAAATATAATGTCCAAATATTTTCTTTTTCTTCTCCCTTAGGAATGCCAATTATTCTTAAGTTTGGCCTTTTTACATGATTCTATCTTTCTTAGAGACTTTGTCTATTTCTTTTTATTCTTTTTTCTTTATTTTAGTCTCATTGGGTTAATTCAAAAGTTTTGTCTTCAAGCTCTAAAATTTTTTCTTCTACTTGTTCTAGCTTATTGTTGAAAGTTTTAACTGCATTTTATAATTTCCTAAGTGTGGCTTTTATTTCCAGAATTTCTGGTTGTTTTTTCTTTAAGATCCAACTCTTTAGCAAATTTTTCATTCACATCTTGAATTGTTTTATGTTTTTTTTTAGCTTTTTAATGTTAGGTTTTCACCTTTCTCTGGTAGCTCTTTGAGCCACTTAATAATCAAACTTTTAAATTCCTTATCTGGTATTTCAAGATTCTCTTATTTTGCATCCATTGCTGGAAGGCTAGTGTAATCTTTTTTTTTTTTTTTTAATAGAGCTTGTCTTGTCATATTACCAGAATTACTTTTCTAGTTCCTTCTCATTTGAGTAGACTGTTTCTTCTAATTATTCTTAAATTTATTTTTGATTTGACTTTTTAAAAAATTTCTCTTTTTCCTCTTAAGGATATGACTTTAATGTTGATAGTTCATTGTAGTCTAATTCTACTCTTGGTGCTTTTAGGTGTGAAGGCTGTACGAGTTCCTTGATGATAGAGAGTGTTTGTATGATGGCTCCCAAGCTGTTCTGTCTTCCAGATCACTTATCCTCTCCCCAGAGTTCTCCCACCTGGCCACACATTGATCTGCTTCCTGATCCTTAAATTGGCCATGTACATGCTCACCTTAAGGCTTTCCACTGACCAATTCATCTGCTGAAAAACCGCTTACTCCAGATACCTACATGACTCTCTCACCTTTCAACTCAGTTTCAGGCCTTTCCTGCCATCTTATTTAAAATTGTACATATTTTTAGCACTTCCTAGGAGCTTTCATAGCATTATTTTTCTCTATTCCACTTACCACATTTTAGTATACCAAATAACTTGTTTAAATTATGTTCTTCCCCAATGAGAAGTTAAGTTCCATGAGAAAAGGAATTTGTTTTTTGATGTTTTTTTAAATTGCTGTATCCCCAGCTCCTAGGATGATTTTGGGCTCCTAGTAAGCTATTAGTAATTATTTGTTGAGCATTGAATAAATTCAGATCTCCAATCTATGTTAGAGCCAGTTAGTATCCTTGAATTGTTAAGAGATGTTATTTTTTTTCTATTGATCACCACCAAGGCTGAGACAAATCATTTTATTGATGTCGCTTACTTTGGAGCATTATTTTTACTGAGCGTGTTTCCTTTTTTGATCCTTTATCTGAATATGTTTCCCGAGCATGCTCCCTTTTCCCACTCTGATTTTAAGATTGCCCAGCAATTAAGTATTTTTATCTATTATGGCTCAGTTCATGAAAAACAAATGGGAGAATAGATACCATGCAGGCAACAGCAGTGCCTGACACAACTATGCTGCTGTTACAAAAAAGATCTCCACTATATACTGTGAAAGTTGCCAAAGCGAGTTGCAGAAGAATATGTATATGAGCTTGTTATTGTTAAAAAACAAAACAAACAAAAAACTGAACTTCTGTAAATATGTGTATTTGTATGTGCATGGAGACATTTTGAGAAGCCTATATGCTAAACTAGAATAAAACCAATAATATAGTAACAATCATATTACTATACAATTAATAAATAGGAATTGCATCTAATAATAAAACATTTACAAGATATCCACTATAATACTAGGCACTGTTGCAAGTGTTTTATAAACATTAACTAATTTAATCTTCAAAATCAGTTTATAAGGCTTTATTAACATTATCCTTAACTTAGAGATGCAAAAATTGATACAGGAGGAGTTAAATAACTTGTTCCAGGTAATAGATCTAATAAATAGTAGTGATGGAATTTAAACCTAGGCAGTCTGGCTCCCAAGGTATTCACTTGAACCCCTACTATATCTATCTCTATCTATCTCTATCTATGTATCTATAGCTATAGCTATTTCTATATCTATATATAATTTAGATACCCACAAGTATATATTATTTTATAATTTAAAAAGAAAAAAAGAAATCACCTCTCCTTAAACCCACCCCAAATGGCAGTAGCAGTAGCAAAAGCAAGAAGAAAGCAAAAAGAGGATAGGACAAATTCCAAGCAAAACCTGGCTATCAATGAAGATTGTCTTCAGTCCTCCCCCGGCACCCCTTTGCCTTTGGGTGCTGTTGCACTTCTCTAAGAGATCAAGGTTCTCCCCATGCATATACCAAGTCAAAGCATTCTAAACCCAAGCTTTGTTCTGACCTTCCTCTGAAAGCAGCATTCCTATTTTTTTCCTCTTCCTTTCCCAATGGAACTAGCTCTCCACTCACTTTAGAGTCATGCATTTTTCTTGACAAGTTGGTAACTACAAAATAATGGGATGATTGTTTTCTCTAGATGGTGGAAAAGTTTGAGACCATAGAGAAAATAACCCTATTGTTCCTATTGCTACAGAAATACTTAACATTTGTATTGTTTTAAAGATATCAAGGAGCTTCCACATGAGGCTGCTCATTTAATTCAGTCTTCATGATCACACTGTGATGGTTTTCATGCACAGTTTACAGGTAGGGAAACCAAGGCTCTGTGAGGATAACTATTAGTTATTAGTCTATTGAGTTCTCACAGCTGAGTGGCAAAGCTGATTCAAGTCAGATTATCTTTTTCCCAAACTGCAACAACCTCTTTTTATATAAACTTCCCTGGCCAGGAATCTCCACGTATATTAACAATGAATTTTGTAGCTAGAATGGTAAAAATTCATCATCACCACTGGAAAAATAAAGATTGAGGGTGAAAGAAATAGAGAGTGAAGTCAATTACATGGTACTGCTTTAATATACACCTGCATATTTGTTATAACAATCTGAATATCCTTTAACCTCAGTTTCACTTTGGCATGATATCGTATCTTAGTATATGCAAACTATTGGAAAACATCTGTTCCTAAATGTATTTTTCCTTCTTTCCTAAAGACTTAGCCCCTCTGTTGCTTTATCCAGAAATAAAAAACAGGCTATAGCTGAGTACTGATTTGGGTGATATGTGTTGATGATATTGTTGTGTTACAAATAATTTTATATATAAAAATTAAGTATAACTAAAAGATAACAATCTTTAAAGGCAGAGAAAGATCTTATAAAAACAAATGTGCCCACAATGCATTGCAGAGAGTTTGTTGGTTTAAGAAATGCAAACATAGAAAGCGTTTAGAAATCTGATCAAAAAATTATGCAAGTGAAGTCTTTTTTCCTACAATAAACTTGAGTCAAAAAAGCAAACTAAGATATCTTATAAGGTTGCTCAACTGTAAATTCCCTGAGAGATTTTTATAACTGGAGAGTATTTTCACTGATACTTTATGTCAACCATCTTGCCCCTACAAATTTGTTCTCAACAAGTTGCTGAGCAGTATTGGAAAA
Organism: Cebus imitator; assembly: GCF_001604975.1. Taxonomy (NCBI): domain Eukaryota; kingdom Metazoa; phylum Chordata; class Mammalia; order Primates; family Cebidae; genus Cebus; species Cebus imitator. Next base: position 633,164 of record NW_016107921.1, on the reverse strand, counting down.
TCTAAACAGTTTTTTAATTGACAGAATCTGATGTGGTACATTTTAAAGTACTTCAATGGAAACATCTGAAGCAGGTTAAGTTAACATAGTGATTGAGTCCTGGCATTTAGAATTAAAAGGAACTCGCATACGTGTTTTAGGGATATTCCTTTGCCAATAATCAGGAAAGACTTTCTTATTCTTGCTAGGATCTCAAATAATTGACAGATTAATTTTATAAGGAATAAAAAGTTTAGAACTGGAAAAGAAAATGTCAGAACAGTTTTTTAACAGCATTGTTTTAATTTTTGAGGAAACGTTAAGTGATAATTGGGCGGTGTCCATACTGGTTTGTCATTTCTCTACTTGTGAGATTTCCTCCTGTGCTCTATTTCACATACCCGAAGAGTAAAGGACTTCCCTTATTCCTATCTGTCCTCAGTCTCCCACTCCCTACTCAGTCATTTCACTGTGTATACACACATCAAAATATTATGTTATACATCTTGAATATATGTATTTTTAAAAAGAAAGGGTCACAATGGTGGTTTACACAGCCTCCTTACTGCCGCTGCCCTCGTAAAGTGTCCTGTCTTCCTCTTTCATATCCAAAATAATTCATCGTAATGACACCTGAATGTAACTTGCTCTTTCAAATTTGAGTCACTGAGAGGCAGGCTTCTTCTACTTTCCAATAAAAATATTTTAACAAATTAGGCTGGTGCAGTGGCTCACACTTATAATCCCAGTGCTTTGGGAAGCTGAGGTGGGAGGATTGCTTGAGCTCAGGAGTTTGAGGTTGCAGTGAGCTACAATTGTACCACAGCATTCCAGCCTGCGTGACAGAGTGAGAATATGTTTCTGAAAGAAAAAATTAGCATGCACCCCCAAATTCTCATAATATAGATCAAGATTTGAGGGCTACACGACATCTCTTGCATTCATTCTCCTTGAATAGCTTCTCTGTTCTTATATAGCTCAAGTGGATTATTTCTTTAGTACTAAATAGCCCAAATTTCGTAAGACCATGTGCTTTTAGATGCTATTTGTCAAAACTTCCTGCTTTCCTAATGAAGGAAGGATTGATAGGAGGCAAATGACTCAGAAACATACTCACCTACAGGTGTGGATTGTCCAAAGATCAATCTAGAATAGCTTCCAAACTGATGTTGGAATTACTCTCCACAGATGTTTGAATATTGATCCTCTGCCTGAATCCTGAAGTTAGTAGGCCAGAGAGAGAGAGAGCTCATTACTTTTTAAAGTGTCTGTTCACATTCTTGGGGCAGTCTCTTGACATCAAACCATTAACTCTTCTATTAGGTTGTTTCTCCAGTTGTCTTAGCTTTGTTCCTGGAAAACACTCTTTATTGCCACTTGCATACATTGTGAGCTGTATTTATCTTTTACTGTATAGTCTCTTCATAGGCCTTTTGTAAAGTTCCACATTCTCAGGGAATAGTCAACATTGAAGATGTCTCACATACCAATTGCTAGAATCATATTAACTTTAAATGACATATAATCACTTTTGCAACTGCAGAGACTAAGATGAAAATTAAGCTTTGAGCTTGAAGCAAATCCATTTACAAACACTCTTACATGCATGAACTCATACACTGCCCTGATGTTTATCGCCACTCTGATTTCATGGTCTGTGGTTTGTGGCATCCAAAATTTTACAATGCTGTGGCAAGCTCGTGCCTGAAGATATTTAGCTTTCTTACCTGAACACTTCATATAAATTTCTGCTATGTGTGAGACTTCCCATTTATCTCAATATCTCCCCAGTACTGCGACTTTTTAAATTAAAACTTTGTTTGACAGTTCAAGAATTTTGAAATAACAAGATATGCATAGTATAAGAGATGAACCATGAAAAGTTTCAGTTGAAATTTATTTAATCCACCACTGCTTCACTCCTCATGGATTCTGATAGTGAACTGAAAAACTCCAGTCATGCATTTGTTTTCCGTTTCATTGGGATTTGAATATTACCTACTGAGAATGAGGGGTAATTATTTTTAATAACAGTGACAAACAAAATTAGAGGTCTTTCATTTACTAATTAAAATTCTTCCCTTGATTTAAAAGCAAATGTGAACAGAAGTTCTGAACTGCTTTTTTATACATTCTACCTCCAGGCTGAATACTGGCTTTATAGCCTAAGCTACTAGCAATGGGATATTTTAAAGAAGCCACAATTGAGTATCTTTTAACTCACTGTTAGAAGCAGTTCGCTCCCGCTTTTACTCTTGCTCATAGTTTTGTAGGAGAATGTACATGTATTACTTCCTAAGAACACATCATGAAGATACCTTCAGCCTTTTTCTTTGTTAACAAAATCCTGTGAAGGCATTGTTTGTGATGAAGGAAAAAGAAATCTCGGCAGAATGACTCATCTGTCTATGTTTTCTTTTAACAGAAAAGATGGCTCCACAGGGTGAGTGTTCCATAGCTGAGACCTCAACCCCAGAGGAAGAGCATCAAATGAGGAGGATGATGGCAAAGCGGGAAAAGATCATCAAGGAGCTGATACAGACGGAAAAGGATTATCTCAATGATCTGGAGCTGTGTGTTAGGGAAGTGGTTCAGCCTCTGAGAAATAAAAAGGTAAATGCATATTTGAGGTTTTTATTTTTTTGGTTTGTTTTTCTCCCGTATCCTAAATAGGATCACTAGCATCATGAAATTGAAGCACTCTGATATATCAGAGGGGTGATGTGTCTTTCTGCCAAAAACAGCACTGTTCTCAACTCTGGGGTTACCGTTTAGTACAAAACATAGGCCTGCTCTTGTGGAGTTCACTTTCTAGAAAAGGAGGGGTCAGACAGTACACAATAAATAAATAAGCAAATAAAGTTAAGATATGTTATATGGTGTGAAGTATAGCTGAGAAAACTAACGCAGGGAAAAGAAATGAAATATAGGGACAAGGCCGGGCATGGTGGCTCACACCTGTAATCCCATCACTTTGGGAGGCCAAGGTGGGTGGAGCACCTGAGGTCAGGGGTTCGAGACTAGCCTGGCCAACAGGGTGAAACCCTGTCTCTACTAAAAATACAAAGTTAGCCAGGCATGGTGGCGCATGCCTGTAATCCCTGCTACTTGAGAGGCTGAGGCAGAAGAACTGCTTGAACCTGGGAGGTGGAGGTTGCAGTGAGCAGAGGTCACACCATTGCACTGCAGCCTGGGTGACAGAACAAGGCTCTAACTCAAAAAAAAAAAAAGAAAAGAGAAAGAAAGAAATATCGGAACAAAGAGGTGGTCATTCTATTTCAAATACAGTGGCAGATTAAGACTTTTCTGATGGAGGACATTGAGTGGAGAACGGAAGGAAGTAACAGATGGTCTAGGCAAAGTGGAATACAAGGGCAAAGACTCCAAAGAGTGATAATCTCATCATTAGGGTTGTAAATACACAATCTAAACAATGAAGAAAAACATAAGCTAGAAACTAAAAAGGGTCAGAAATTCCCTGGTCAAAATATTGCCATTAACATGATCAGACATTCCCCTTTATATATATATTTGAATGCTTACATGTACATATACAAGCACATATATTTTTACATAAATGTGATCAAAACTACAAATAATACCTTGTAACATACTTGTTTCATCCAGAAATCTGTTACATGTATCTTTTCATGAGTATTAATATTTTAAAGTATCTTTCTATTGTTATTATGGCTGAGATGTTTTGGTTGTTTGTTTCCCTATATCCTTAGACTAAATTCCTAGAAATTGAATTGCTAAGTCAAAGCGTATGCATATTTAAGATTTTGAATAAAACAGACAATTGCCAGACAGAAAGTCAAGATTATTTTAATATTCATTCCTATTAATAATGATTCAGAGGACATTTTTTCTGCATCGTCTGTAATGCTGAGCATTGTTGATTTTATAAATGTTCTTTTGATTCCTTCTGATATCTTCTCATATATGCATTAGCCTTTCTGTTACTCACATCCATATTTTATTCTCTTTTAAAAAATGATGGTTTAATATTTTTCTTATTACTTTAAAAGACCTTTCTGTATATTAGGGATATTCTTTTTCCATCCCACATATTTCAAATAATTTTTCTGGTAAGTCTTTTGCTTTCTAACCTTGTTTAGGATGTGTTTATTTTGTTTTTGTCATGTTTAAGTAGTCAAATATATCCACCTTCATTAAGACTAGTTTCTTAATATGTTCCCCATGATTATAAAAGCATTGCTAGCCTGTTGTACCTCCAACTACTTACAACATTCAGGAGCAGATTTTCTATTTTTTTTTTTTTGAGACAGAGTCTCATTCCGTCACCAGGCGCCAGGCTGGAGTGCAGTGGCACAACCTCGGCTCACCGCAACCTCCGCCTCCTGGGTTCAAGCAATTCTCCTGCCTCAGCCTCCTGAGTAGCTGGGACTACAGGCGTGCGCCACCACGCCCAGCTAATTTTTTTATATTCTTAGTAGTGACGGGGGTTTCACCATGTTGGCCAGGATGATCTCGATATCTTGACCTCATGATCTGCCCACCTCAGCCTCCCAAAGTGTTGAGATTACAGGCGTGAGCCACCGCGCCCTGCCAATTTTCTGTTTCTTAATACAGTCCCGCTTCCTCCTGGAAGCGTCCACAAACTACAACTTAGCTCTCTCCTCCACCATTCAGCAGCTAGATCCACTCTGTAATTTATTCACTTATGTGTTTCTTAATACAGTACTCTTCTCAGAAATATTTTTTTAAAAACCATCTGGCCTACAAATTCAGGAAAATCGGTATAGGTTACGGGATTTTGATACAAAAATTGTTTTTTAATCTAAGACAATGTATAAAAAAGAGTAGCAAAGCAGGCGTGGAAGCCTTTTCCTGACAGGAAGTCATCTTCAGTTTGACTGCCTCATGACTTTTTATTAAGCAGTTACTATATGTTAGGTTGTGCTCCAAGCACTTCATTAGCATTCTCATTTAATCCTCCACAGTTCCCATGCCAGAATTACCAGGTACTTTCTGAAAACTTGGAAATTTCTTATTTATTGTGTAAGAGTAGAAGTAATTTGATGGTCATGATACAAATTTGCTCTTTAGTGTCATTGCTAAGTATATAAATGTTTTCTGGTGTGTTTTCTTTCATTTTATAAATATATAAACTAGATGTATTTGATATATCTGCTCTTCTGGCAGATATCAATGGTTGCTAACATGTTCATTTACATATTTACTAAAATATTGATTTTAAATGTACATGGCATCAGACTCTGTCACTATCTACCTTTCCTTACGGTGCAGTCTTACCTGTCAACACTTATTCTTTGAGATATTTGGAACCTAGCCCACTGTGTGTATGTATTCTCTCTCTTGCTCTCTCTCTCTCCTCCTCCCTAATTCTGACATCGTTTTTAGGTGATTTCAATGTTCATGAAAATAACCCATGCAACATTTGGGCCTCTCAATTCTTTTACTTTTTCATATCCAGTGATTTTTCCTCAATCCCATTCAGCCACTCATGCCAGTGCCACAACCTAGAACCTGTCATTACCAACAACTTCATCCCCTCAAAGTCAGAATTTCAAGCTTACTTTGCTCTGATTCCCAGCGTACTCCCACTGGTACCATCTCTGACAACCTTCTGATGGCACCCAGACTTCCAAGCTGTGGACCTTACCACCATTTCCCTGTTCATAGGGCCCAAAGATGCTTTCATTTCTATGGGTCCTTCATTATAATCACTCCTTGCATATGACCTCAATTCCTTTTTCTCTCTTTCTTCCCATTTACTCCCTCAAAACTTACTTGAGTGAAGTTCAATTATTCATCTACTTCACACCTTTACCTGTGCAGCTGAGATAATCTCTTATAAAATTCATGATCACTTTCTACTGTGGCCCACAGTAATGTTTCTTAGGAGATTCTCTCACACCCTTTTCTTCACATGTCAAACATCCCTTTTTCTTCTCTCAGCTTATACCCTTTTCCATCATTTCATGGAGAAACTAAAAACAATAAGAAGTGCCCACTCTCAACACCAAATCTACCAACTTACTGCATCTTTACCTATGTGAGTTGGCTTCTTCCTCTTATCAGAAGCAATGGTTCCTGCTTCTAATGAAGGATGACCTCTCTACTGGTGTAGTGGATTCTATCCCCTCAGACTTAAGGGTTCTATTCCTGCCTGTGTTCTTTCTCTTTCCTGAATAATTAGCCTACCCTCCTTATTGAATCATTCATAGCACCATTATCTACTCTCTTACAAACCAAAAACTAACACAAACAAACAAACGAAAAATATTTTTCCTTGATCCTAAAGGAGTTATCTATATTCACTGTCTTTCTCTTTTTAAATTAAATACAAAATATTTACTAGGTATAAAAGCATTTGTCACTAAAACATGTTTCAAAATAAGCACAATTTATTAAAAATTTGTCCCTGTGGTTGGCTAATAATCAATATAAAAAACACTAAAACCATGACCAGGTGCAGTGGCTCACACCTGTAATCCCAGCACTTTGGAAAGTACAGCATAACTGGAGGATTGCTTGAGGCCAAGAGTTTGAGACCAGCCTGGGGAGCATAAGGAGACCTTATCCCTATTTAACAAACAATAGCCAAGTGTGGTGGCTTGCTTCTGTAGTCCAAGTTACTCAGGGGGCTGAGGTGGGAGGATCACTTGAGCCCAGGAGGTTGAGGCTGCAGTGAGCCATGATCACGCCAATATACCGCAGCCTGGGACACAGAGCGAGATGCTCTCTCCGGAAGAAACAAACAGACAAACAAACAAAACATCATATGCAAGAAAAGGCTTCCTTTCCATTCTTAGTTCAGATTTTATCAAATGGAATAAGCTTATTCAGTATGAAAATGTTGCCAATTTAAATAATCTGCTACATTGGTGAGTCAAACTAACCCCACTAAAATGAATGTCATTGCTGACTGTATTCTTATACATGTTCTCCAATTTTTGTTTGTGTTTTTACTTTTTGTTATTTTTCTTTACTTGCTTTTGGCTTCCTATGAAACTCTTGTAAGCAGGTCTCAGAATTGGCATCTTAAACCATGTCAGATAAAACTTTTCCATTATGGTAACATTTATGGTGGTTTATCTGGCACATTTAGCTTTCGTTGTCAATGCTGTGAATTACAATTCTCACAATTTTAACACACATTTTCTAGATTGTTTTATTTGTGTTACTTATAGCTTGTTTATTTTTCACACTTAGTACCTTGTTGTTTAGGTATCTTTCAATGCTGTCTGCTCTCTGCCTTCCTTACTGTGGACTTTAATTTCATCCTAATAGTTCTCTCCTCTTAAGGTTCTCAGAATTCTCAGATCAGGTCTGCCTTTTTCCCACTTCTTGAAGCTTTTAACCTTTGATTAAGTAAATAAGTGTTCAGGTACTCATATGACTCTATAAGCATTTATATGAGTGCTGAGGTAGTTAGTTGACACCGCCAGTTTGTTCAGTTTACCATCTTTTCAATGTTCATTAGCTCTTTCCTGTCTTCACTTCCCTTCTGGACATTTAACTACCAGTGTCTTTGAGCACGAACCACCTGTCATCATTGTCAAAATTTGTAGATTAACACATACAGTCTTCAGATAACTATGGCAACAATCTGCAAACCATGCTTAACTAAACCTGGGACAACATCAGTAAATATTTTACAAGTACAGCTTAAGCTAGGAGAGAATTTGCGTAATATCGGATTCATTATCCTTTCTCTATACAAAATCAATCTCAGTCCACTCTCAGTAAAAACAGAACAAAACAAATTATTTTATGTAAGTGAAAACTGGATGGAGGAAGTTGAAAACTGAGGAAAGTACCTGGCTTACCTGAGTGAACTTATATGAATGAATCGGTGTACAAATGAATGATTAGATCCAGTCCTTGACTGACAACTGTTCTGTGACAATCAGGCTGTACACTTTAATCTTAACTTCAAGACTTTTCTATGTCAGACCTTCACCAAACCAACAATCGGGTCAAACTCAGAAGTTACATCTTCTTTAATAGCAGCATTGTGAGAGGTTTTGCAAAGAAGGCAAACGTTATTCATAATGGTTAGTGTTGAAACATTTAGTGGGAAAACAGGTTCTAGTTATCTATTATCCAAACAGGGCAGTGAGAGAGACCCTATGTTTCTGGCTATAAGTCAAAATAAATCAAACTCGAGTAGACTAATCTAACCATGGAGAGGACAAAAAGTGATTGAAATGAATAGCTTGAGGAATTTCAAACTGTCCTTATTTTTATTTTTATTTTTTAAAAATTATTTTCAGTTGCTAAAATGAACATAGTGCAAATCTACCAAAGATCTCAAGGGGGCTATAGAATCCTTCAGCTACTAGAAGCAAACTCCATTACCAGCATCTTTTTACCCTTCTAAAGATATTTTAATTGTATGTGTTTGAATGCACACTTCGTAGATATTTTATTTCTATAACAAGGAAGTTGTATTTATTTTGAATTATTTGTTTTAATCATGTACCTTATGCTCGAAATTTTGTGTTTTCTTAAAAAATGGCTTAAAAATATATAATTTTGTATTGGCAAAAGTTCAATTGGAATTTTCTGTTAAAATTTTGATATATTGTAGGCAATAGTATATAAATAATTTTCACTAGGAAAAAATATAGAGAAGAAAATAATCACCAGTAGTCTTACCACTTAGAAATAAGCACAATAACTACTTTGGCCTATTGTTTATACAAACGTACTGAAATATTTTCTGGAATTGGAATTATACCATACAGAGTTGTCCCTTGGCATCCATAGGGCATTGGCTCCAGGACCCCACCAAGGATACCAAAATACATGCATGCTCAAGTGTCTGATACAAAATGCAATGGTTGCATTTGCATATAACCTACACGCATCCTCCTGTATAATTTGAATCATCTCTAGATTATTTATGACATTTAGTACAATGTAAACGCCATGTAAATAGTTGTTACACTGTATTATTTAGGGAATAATGACAAGAAAGAGAGTTTGCTCAATGCAGATGCATTTTTTAAATATTCGGGTTTTTTTTTTTTTTTTTTTTGAGACAGTGTTTCACTCTGTCACTGAGGCTGGAATGCGGTGGTGTGATCTTGGCTCGCTGAAACCTGTCTTTCAGGTTCAAGCAATTCCCTGCTTCAGTCTCCCAAGTAGTTGCGATTACGGGTACCCACCACCAAGCCTGGCTAATTTTCATACTTTTAGTAGGGTTGGGGTTTCACCATCTTGACCAGGCTGGTCTTGAATTCCTAGCCTCGTGATCCACCTGCCTTGGCCTCTCAAAGTGCTGGGATTACAGGTACGAGACACCGCACCCGGACTTTTTTAATATTCTTGATCCGCAGATGACTGATTCCATAGACATGGAACCCAAGGATTTGGAGGGCTGACTGTATATGGAACTTTTCTCCCTGAAGACTACAATATATTTACACATTTTATTTTCAGCCATAAATAATAAATATTAATTTAAAGAGAAAATTTTTAAAACTTTATTAAAATAAAGGACCATAAACTTGATGAGAACAATGTTCATGGTCTCTCTGAATTCAGAATCCTTGAATTTAAAATGGTGCCCACTACTAGTGTTATCAGTCATGCCTAGGTTAGCAGTGGGCTGTTTCCATGTCAGGATGGTGGAGACTATATCAAGCAATTGTTCTGTGTGACATCCTACAAAATCTCTCCCTCAGGGTCCAAAGTGGGTGAGGAAAGCCCCGGGAAAGGAGAACACAAAAGAAGGGGATTTCAGGAAGGAAAATTCTTAACTAGTTCCTTTTTCAAAGGAGCAAGGGAGGTAGGGAAGGCATTCCAGGGCGCAAGGCATTCAGCTTCCTGTTTGTGCCCCTCACCCGAAACAAGCTGCTATACCATTAACCATCCTATCAACCCCGACAGAGAAGGCTGCGTGTGAGGAGGCCTCACTAACTCCCAGAGAGCGCAGTATAGCTCCAAGTATCCCTGAAAGGAGAGAGGGAGGAGGGGGATATAAATGTACTATAATAATAAAAATACTATTAAAATACCATAATACAATGAAAATTTGTATGTAACAAAGAGCCAAAGTCTCACTGATTTTCTATGCATTCTAGGTTATATTTACTGCTAAAATATTCAGTGAAACTTGTATATCCCTTTGCTGTGTTTTCCATGGCTCCTTCTTCACCAGAGTGAGCCCATTGCTCTCCTATATAACGGGAACCATAGCTTCAGCACATACCATGGGAATCTTCCAGAGTTCCACATCCTGCCCTCTATTCTGATCCCTTCTAGCTGGTTGGGCATTCCTGCTGTCTGTCATGACACCTCAAAGCTAGGTTGTACCTCTGTATCCAGTCCCTGGCTGCCTTGCTATGAAATGGCACTCCCAGAAATGACACAGTGCATAGCAGCTCTGCAGCAGCCCTGGTGCACTGCTTGCTTGGCTCTAAATTTCAGTGTTGCTCCCTAGATGCCCTCTCTGAGATGACCTTCAGTTCTGTCTGAATACTCTCACCACCCTTCCCTCCCAGTCCAGCTCCTCAGGCTTGTCAGTAACAGGAATTCAGACAATGAAAGTAATGAAATTTTGCTATTTTCATTGAGCAAAGACAGAATTACCCTTATGATAGCTAACTGAAATACAACATAAAAGGACCAAGGCAGAAATATTTTATCTAGTAATTATCAAAATATAGCCAGTTTTCCTAGAGAGATAGATAGATGCACCTTCTTAAAGTTAGTTGCTAAAATTTTTGCCTACATAAAAAAATAGAAGAAACCATATATAAGCAAATATCTTTGGTCATGAATTATAATGGTCATAGAGGACTCTTGTCAAAATTGTTTTCTCCAGCTGTCACCTTTATCAAAAGACATTTACTGTTTCCAGAAAGAATAGTCCTTTATTTTTGCTTAATAGGCAACCATGGAATTCTCTCTTTCTCTTTCTTTGTCTCTGTCTTTCTTTTTAAATCACCCAGCTACTCTTCCCATCTCTGTTCACTTCCAGAATCTTCTGATTGTAGTCTGGGCCTGAAAACACATTTCATCTTGCCTCACTGACCACAGCTTTCTTAAAGGTGGCTACTTTCTAAAACTCTGTCTCTTCCATGAAATTGCCCTGAACTAAGTGGAGTTAAGGTATTGATTTCTCACAGACATGTATTACATATGCAAACAATTGCCTTACGCTATTTATGATATGTTCTACCACACAACATCCAAACAGTGCATACATTCTATTGTTTTGCAAGATGTTACCCTTGGGGGAAACTTGATAAAGGGTACCTGGGATCTCTCTGTTTCATGTTTTTACAACTGCATGTGAATCTACAAGTAATTCAAAATAAGAAGTTTAACTAAAAACATAATACCCTTATTTTCTCTACCTTCCTCCTTTTCTCTCTTTAAATTATCCTTTTGAATACATATGTAAAATTTTACATTTAAGGATAAAATTTTTTCTCTGGCCCTTTACCTTATTTACTCTCCTAAACTTTCCAATTAATTTTTATATATTGTGATTTCAGACAGGTGGAGACTACTATATTTTAAGAATAAGGGTAACATTAAGTTGTTCAGAAGAAATTTTATAATGTATAAAATGTATAACAATCTCCTGTGTATCCTGGCTTTTTCTCATGCTTTACTTGAAATACCAGAAATCCGTGTAAACTGTAAAACAAGCTGATGGAAAAGCAAGTCCCTTTCTCCATTTCCATCTCGTCTTCCATCCAGTCCCTCCCACTGCAGAGTAAGGTGGTTCCTGAGGTCAAACTCCTCAGTCATGAGACCTCACAGACTTTAGTGAGTACAGAGATCCAAGCCAGGCTGACAATCCCAAAGTAAAAGATGTCTTGAAAACCAGAGAAAAACAGGGATTTTGTTCACTACATTAATTAAAAATCTGAGAAAACCAGAGCAATTCCTGCCAACTATAATTGAAATTCTGGGAGACATGACTCAAAAGAAATATACCTACCTTTCTCATTCTACTGTATACTGGCTTTTCTGAACTAAGGTGCTGACTTGAAAATATTATACTCTTGCTGGAAGTCTGCTTTAACTTCTCCAGTCCTTTACAAATACTGATTCTCATGAAGAATAATATCCATCACAACAAAGAATCCTGTGATCTATATGACCAGGTTAGAACTCTATTTTCTTTTTTTTTAATCAAAGACTTGATTTTTACCCTTTCTGTGGAGTCCTAGCATTTACTATACTGTATAGTCTGGACCACTGTTCCTCCATAAGAAGGCCAGATGCTTGAAGTCTTATAAATAAAGTCAGAAAAAAAACTCAATAAAGTGTTTCTTGATATTCTGAAACTGTGTTTATCAGGGCAGTATCTATTTGTGGGAGGTTATAGATGTGAAATGTTAATTTAAAAATAAAAGTCACAGTGTTACCAACCACATAGTGACTGTGTTAATACATAATATCTAACTGGCCTGTTTTTCAAGTACTGACACTGCGTCATCAAACTAACTTTCCCACTTTCCCCTGGAGGGACATTTCTGTTTTGTCAACCTGGAACACATAGTTTGCTATCGGATTGGATTCAGATTTAGTTGAGTATGAAAGTGATATAGTAATAGTCTAGTATGTGAATTTTCTTTTTATGGGAAGGAAATCTCTTATCTTAGCTTGTTCAGAAAGTCTTAACTCAAAAAATGCGGCATTCATTTTTATCCTTGTACTATAGTTTTATAATGGAAACTGTCCTCCTTGTTGTTACATTTATAAGCACCTCCTAAGCTCCGTTTTAGGATAGCTTCAGCATTCTCTAATTTTCATTATCTATAGTCCAAATCAGAGTCTGCTGGACCAAGTGAGGAGAAAAATGAATGCATTTCCCAGTTCAGTGCAGCATTTGGAATGCCCAGAATTGAAAAAAACAGATGTGTTAAGCGGATCTGTTTTACTATCCAGGAAAGTCATCCCTCAGTCTGGGCAAGATGATCTTGTGTTCATTACTTTACTTCCCAGAATGGAGATGGTGCATAAACCACAACTTTAATTTGCCTTTTTTTGTGTGTGTAGAATAAGCAACAAAATTTCAGTGTCTGTGATTATTATTATATTGCCATAAACCTCTCTAATGAAATGCCAGCAATGTTGAGGCAGCTTTATTCAGGCATAGATCAAAATAGCCATGCATATCAGTGCAGGGCCATAAGTCCTGGACTCCAAAGAATAACACTGGGCCAGAAAGGAAGCAGATATTAAATAAACAATTATTTTATTAATATGCACTTATGTAAGGCACTTTAAACACAGGCGAGGTAGATGATTACATGAGATAATTAATTAATTAATTTTAGGCCATTTAGAGTGTTTAAGGACATATGAAACACATTTTTGTGTCACCAAAAATCTAAGAATCCCTAGTTAGAGGCCTCTTATAGCTATGAGAAGATAACTCATAATGCAAAGTGATAATTGGTAAGTGTAGACAATAAGTGCAATTGGAGTTCAGAGAAGGGACAGATCACTTCCAAACAGATTAACCGAGCTATATTTCATGAAGAATGTGATATTTTAGTTGAATATGCAAATTAAAAGATTAAATGTTTGTCAAGTGCCTATTGCATGCAGTGCCTGCTGCTGAGCTCTGCATGGATATCAAGGAAATTTATGTCACAGTCTTGCCCTAGTAAAGTCTATAATGTGGCCAAAAAAATGACACATAAACACATAAAAACAAAAATAACAATCAAAGATCTATTTCAAGGCAACACCAGAAGTGATCATGACAGAAGGCAGTCATGATTAAATGTGCTAATTAGTTATGCAGCAATTAATTGCTTTAGACATTAGCAGAAGGAGGCTCTCACTTCCCTGACCTGTTGGCAGCTATGACAAAAACACTGCCTTCTGTCTTCCAGGACTCTACACTCTCTTGGCTCTCCCCCTACCTGTCACGCTGCTGCTTCTCAGTCTCCTTTACTGGTTAACCCTCATCTATAAATACTAAAGTAATGGAGGGCTCCATCTGTGCTCCTCTTCTCTCTTTTGTCTACTTTTATTCTGTTGCGATTCTGATGTGGTTCATGGCTTTAAATCCCATCTACATGCTGATGATTGGCAAATTTTTATCTCCAGCCTAGATATTTTCTCTGAAGTCCTCCTTTGTTTCTCCGGTTCCCCACTCAAATCTCTACTTGGTTACCCACAAGGTATCAAAACTAAGCTCCTAATTTCCTGTTTAAAACTTTTTCCCTTTGTAGTCTATCTCAGCTCAGAAAATGGCAGCTCCACCTTCCAGTTGCTTGGGCAAAATCTCTGGAGACATCCTTAATGTTTTTTCTTTCTTTTAAATCCCATATCTATCTATCAGCAAATTCTTTAGTTCTGCCTTCAAAATTTATCCAGAATTAGACCATGTCTTATCTCCTCTCTTACTTTCACTCTGGTTCAAGAACCCATCAATAACCACCTGGATTTTTACAACTGTCCTTCTTTTTTCTCCCAGTGGCTCATAAGAAGTGTTCATTTCTTTTTTTTTTAATTGCATTTTAGGTTTTGGGGTACATGTGAAGAACATGCAAGATTGTTGCATAGGTACACACATGGCAGAGTGATGTGCTGCCTTCCTCCCCATCATCTATATCTGGCATTTCTCCCCATGCTATCTCTCCCCAACTCCCCACCCCCTGCTGTTCTTCCCCTATTTCTCCCCAACAGACCCCAGTGTCTAGTGCTCCCCTCCCTGTGTCCATGTGTTCTCATTGTTCAACACCCGCCTATGAGTGAGAACATGTGGTGTTTGATTTTCTGTTCTTGTGTCAGTTTGCTGAGAATGATGGTTTCCAGTTTCATCCATGTCCCTACAAAGGACATGAACTCATTGTTTTTTATGGCTGCATAGTATTCCATGGTGTATATGTGCTACATTTTCCCTGTTCAGTCTATCGTCAATGGGCATTTGAGTTGGTTCCAGGTCTTTGCTATTGTAAACAGTGCTGCAATGAACGTTCGTGTGCATGTGTCCTTATAGTAGAATGATTTATAATCCTTTGGATATATACTCAGTAATGGGATTGCTGGGTCAAATGGAATTTCTAATTCTAGGTCCTTGAGGAATCGCCACACTGTCTTCCACAATGGTTGAACTACTTTACACTCCCACCAACAGTGTAAATGTGTTCCTATTTCTCCACATCCTCTCCAGTATCTGTTGTCTCCAGATTTTTTAATGATCGCCATTCTAACTGGCGTGAGGTGGTACCTCAATGTAGTTTTGATTTGCATTTCTCTAATGACCAGTGATGATGAGCATTTTTTCATATCTTTGCTGGCCTCATGTATGTCTTCTTTTGCAAAGTGTCTGTTCATGTCCTTTGCCCACTTTTGAATGGGCTTTTTTTTTTCTTGTAAATCTGTTTTAGTTCTTTGTAGATCCTGGATGTCAGCCCTTTATCATATGGGTAAACTGCAAAAACTTTTTCCCATTCTGTTGGTTGCCCATTCACTCTAATGACTGTTTCTTTTGCTGTGCAGAAGCTGTGGAGTTTGATTAGGTCCCATTTGTCTATTTTGGTTTTTGTTGCCAATGCTTTTGGTGTTTTTGGTCATGAAGTCCTTGCCTATGCCTATGTCCTGAATGGTTTTGCCTAGGTTTTCTTCTAGGTCGTTTATGATGTTAGGTCTTATGTTTATATCTTTAATCCATCTGGAGTTAATTTTAGTGTAAGGTGTCAGGAAGGGGTCCAGTTTCTGCACATGGCTATCCAGTTCTCCCAACACCATTTATTAAATAGGGACTCTTTTCCCCATTGCTTGTTTTTGTCAGGTTTGTCAAAGATTGGATGGTGGTAGATGTGTGGTGTTGCCTCTGAGGCCTCTGTTCTGTTCCATTGGTCTATATCTCTGTTGTGGTACCAGTACCAGGCTGTTTTGTTTACTGTAGGCTTGTAGTATATTTTGAAGTCTGGTAGTGTGATGCCTCCTGCT
>NW_016107921.1:606268-617165 GCF_001604975.1 Cebus imitator | reverse complement strand
CTGGCTTTTTCCAGTTCTGTGAAGAAGGTCATTGGTAGCTTGATGGGGATAGCATTGAATCTGTAAATTACTTTGGGCAGTATGGCCCTTTTCACAATATTGATTCTTCCTAACCATGAACGTGGAATGTTTCTCCATCTGTTTGTGTCCTCTCTTATTTCATTGAGCAGTGGTTTGTAGTTCTCCTTGAAGAGGTCCTTTACATCCTTTGTTAGTTGTATCCCTAGGTATTTTATTCTTTGTAGCAATTGTGAATGGCAGTTCATTCTTGATGTGGCTCTCTTTAAGTCTGTTTTTGGTGTATAGGAATGCATGTGAGTTCTGCACATTGGTTTTTGTATCCGGAGACTTTGCTGAAATTGCTTATCAGTTTCTGGAGATTTTGGGCTGAGACGATGGAGTGTTCTAGATATACAATCATGTCGTCTGCAAATAGAGACAATTTGACTTCCTCCTTTCCTAATTGAATACCCTTTATTTCTTTTTCTTGCCTAATTGCTCTGGCTAGAACTTCCACTACTATATTGAATAGGAGGGGTGAGAGAGGGCATCCTTGTCTAGTGCCAGATTTCAAAGGGAATACTTCCAGTTTTTTCCCATTCAGTATGATATTGGCTGTTGGTTTGTCATAAACCTTTTATTATTTTGAGATACTTTCCATCAATACCTAGCTTATTGATGGATTTTAGTATAAAGGGCTGTTCAATTTTGTCAAAGGCCTTCTCTGCATCAAGTGAGATAATCATGTGGTTTTGTCTTTGGTTCTGTTTATGTGGTGAATTACGTTTATGGACTTGCGTATGTTGAACCAGCCTTGCATCCCTGGGATGAAGCCTACTTGATCATGGTGGATAAGCTTTTTGATGTGCTGTTGCAATCGGTTTGCCAGTATTTTATTGAAGATTTTTGCATCTATGTTAATCATGGATATTGGCCTGAAGTTTTCTTGTTGAGTCTCTGCTGGGTTTCGTATCAGGATGATGTTGGTCTCATAAAATGATTTGAGAAGGATTCCCACTTTTTGGATTGTTTGGAATAGTTTCAGAAGGAATGGTACCAGCTCCTCTTTGTATGTTTGGTAGAATTCGGCTGTCAACCGTCTGGATCCAGGCTTTTTTTGGGTGGCAGGCTCTTAATTGCTGCCTCAACATCAGGCCTTGTTATTGGTCTACTCAGGGTTTCAGCTTCTTCCTGGTTTAGGCTTGGGAGGATGCAAGGGTCAAGGAATTTATCCATTTCTTCCAGGTTTACTAGTTTATGTGCATAGAGATGTTTGTAATAATCTCTGATGATGGTTTGTATTTCTGTGGAATCTGTAGTGATATCCCCTTTATCATTTTTTATTGTATCTATTTGATTATTCTCTCTTTCTTTTTTATCAATCTGGCTAGTGGTCTGTCTATTTTGTTGATATTTTTGAAAAACAAGCTCCTGGATTTATTGATTTTTTTGAAGGGTTTTTTATGTCTCTATCTCCTTCAGTTCTTCTCTGATCTTAGTTATTTCTTGTCTTCTGCTAGGTTTTGAGGGTTTTTTTTGTCTTTCTCCTCTAGCTTTTTCAATTTTGAATATAGGGTGTCAATTTTAGATCTTTCCTTTCTTCTCATGTAGGCATTTATTGCTGTATATTTTCCTCTAGACACTGCTTTAAATGTGTCCCAGAGATTCTGGTATGTGTCTTCTTGTGTCTTCATTCTCATTGGTTTTGAAGAACATCTTTATTTCTGCTTTCATTTCATTGTTGATCCAGTCAACATTCAAGAGCCAGTTGTTCAGTTTCCTTGAAGCTGTGTGGTTCTGAGTTAGTTTTTGAATTCTGAGTTCTAACTTGATTGCACTGTGGTCTGAGAGACTGTTACGATTTCCATTCTTTTGCATTTGCTGAGGAGTGATTTACTTCCAAATATGTGGTCAATTTTAGAATAGGTGTGATGTGCTGCTGAGATGAATGTATATTCTGTGTATTGGGGAGGAGAGTTCTGTAAATGTCTATTAGGCTTGCTTGGTCCAGGTCTGAGTTCAAGTCCTGGATATCCTTGTTAATTTTCTGTCTGATTGATCTGTCTAATATTGACAATGTGGTGTTAAAGTCTCCCACTATTATTGTGTGGGAGTCTAAGTCTCTTTGTAAGTCATTAAGAGCTTGCTTTATGTATCTGAGTGCGCCTGTATTGGGTGCATATATATTTAGGATTGCTAGCTCTTCTTGTTGCATTGATCCTTTTACCATTATGTAATGTCCTTCTTTGTCTCTTTTGATCTTTGTTGGTTTAAAGTCTATTTTATCTGAGATGAGAATTGTAACTCCTGCTTTTTTTCGCTCTCCATTTGCTTAGTAAATCTTCCTCCATCCCTTTATTTTTAGCCTTTGTGTATCCTTGCATGTGAGATGGGTTTCCTGGATACAGCACACCAATGGGTTTGGCTTTTTATCCAATTTGCCAGTCTGTGTCTTTTGATTGGGGCATTTATCCCATTTACATTTAGGGTTAATATTGTTATATGTGAATTTGATATTGCCATTTCGATGCTAGCTGGCTGTTTTTTCCATTAGTTGATGTAGTTTCTTCATTCTGTTGTGCTCTTTACCATTTGGTATGTTTTTGGAGTTGCTGGTACTGGTTGTTCCTTTCTATGTTTAGTGCCTCTTTCCAGAGCTCTTATAAAGCAGACCTGGTGGTGATGAAATCTCTGAGTTCTTGCTTGTTCATAAAAGATTTTATTTTTCCTTCACTTATGAAACTTAGTTTGGCTGGATATGAAATTCTGGGTTGAAAGTTCTTTTCTTTAAGGATGTTGAATATTGGCCCCCACTCTCTTTTGGCTTGTAGGGTTTCTGCTGAGAGATCTGCTGTGAGTCTGATAGGCTTCCCTTTGTGGGTAACCCAACCTTTCTCGCTGGCTGCACTCAGCATTTTCTCCTTCATTTCAACCCTGGTGAATATGACAATTATGTGCCTTGGGGTTGCTCTTCATGAGGAATATCTTTGTGGTGTTCTCTGTATTTCCTGGACTTCAATATTGGCCTGCCTTGCTAGGTTGGGGAAGTTTTCCTGGATAATATCCTGAAGCATATTTTCCAGCTTGGATTGATTCTCTCTGTCACATTCAGGTACACCTATGAAATGTAGATTATGTGTTTTCACATAGTCCCATATTTCTTGGATACTTTTTTCATTTCTTTTTTATCCTTTTTTCTCTAACCTTGCCTTCTTGTTTTATTTCATTGAGTTGATCTTCAATCTCTGATATCCTTTCTTCTGCTTGGTCAATTTGGCTGCTGAAACTTGTGTATGCTTCGTGAAGTTTTTGTTTTGTTTTTTTCAGCTCCATCAATTCATTTATATTCCTCTCTAAGTTGTTTATTCTCATTAGCATTTCATCACATCTTTTTTCAAGGTTCTTAGTTTCTTTGCATTGGGTTAGAACATGTTCTTTTAGCTCACATATGTTTCTTATTACCCACCTTCTGAAGCATGATTCTGTCAATTCATCACATTCATTCTCCATCCAGCCTTGTTCCCTTGCTGGTGAGGACTTGTGATCCCTTGTAGAAGAGTGGTGTTCTGATTTTGGGTGTTTTCATCCTTTTTGCACTGGTTTATTCCAATCTTTGTGTATTTATCCACCTGTTGTCTTTGTAGTTGTTGACTTTCAGATTGGGTCTCTGAGTGGACATCCAGTTTGTTGATGATGAAGTTATTTCTTTCTGTTTCTTAATTTTCCTTCTACCAGTCAGGCCCCTCTGCTGTAGGACTGCTGAAGTCCACTCCAGGCCTTGCTTACCTGGGGATCACCTGCAGTGGCTGCAGAACAGTAAGGTTTGCTGCCAGTTTCTTCTGCTATCTTTGTCCCTGAAGGATACCTGCCTGATATCGGTCTGAGCTCTCCTTTATGAGGTGACTCTTTGGATATACAGGGGTCAGGGAGCTGCTTGAGGAGACAGTCTGTCCTTTATAGGAGCTCAAGTGCTGAGCTGTGAGCTCCGTTGTTCATTCAGAGTGGCTGGGCAGGTAGGTTTAAGTCTGCTGCAGCTGAACTCATAAACTCCCTTTTTTTCCCCCAGGTGTTCTGTTCCAGGGAGTTAGGGCTTTATTTATGAGGCTTTATTTATTTCTGCCCTGTCCAGCGAGGAGGCAGCCTAGTCACTGTCTGCCTGCAGAGGCTTTGCTGAGCTGCTGTGGGCTCTGCCCAGCTGCTCTGTGAACTTCCCTGCCATCCTGTTTATACGGGTGTAGTTAGAACTGCCTCGGCAATGGCAGCCCACCTCTGTAATGGCAGACTCTCTCTGTAATGGTGGGCTGCCTCAGCAATGGCAGGCTGCCTAAGCAATGGTGGACTACCTCCAGAGTGGTGGACTGCCTCGATAATGGCAGACGCCCCTTCCCCACAGAGCAGGACTGTCCCGGGTTCAGCTGTGCTTGCTGTGAAACTCTCAATCCAGAGCGTTTCAGATTGCTGTTTTTTTGTGGGTGTGGGACCAGCCAAGCCTGATCACCTAGCTCCCTGCCTCAGAGCATTTTTTTTTTAACTCCCAGGTGTTCCAGTCACCTGTTAAAAAGGCGCCAGGATCTGTGTGATTTCCCATGTGGCAACCCACTGTGCTGGCTGAAACAGCCAAGCTGAGATTTGTGGTGCTTTTTTGCCCTGAAATCTCCTGGCCTGGCTCCCTGTTTCAGTCCCCTTTTCTGTCAGTTGAATGAGCGACTCTGTCTTCTCCGAGCTTCAATCACCAGCTAAAACAGTGCCCAGACCTGTGTATTCTGTATGGAGTACCGCTGAGCAGGGGCGCTGGCCAAAACAGCCACTCTGGCAGAAACAGCTGTGCTGGCCAAAACGGCCGTGCTGGCGACCGTGGGGCTCCTCCGCCTGGGAATCTCCTGGTCTGTGAGCAATAAAAATCCATCTGGAAATGCAGCGTCCACTCATCCTCTGCACTTTCGCTGGGAGCTGCAATCCTGAGCTGCTCCTAATTGGCCATCTTGGATCCATCCTCTTTACAACTGTCTTATGACCTGTCTCTCTTCCTCTACCCTTCTTTCAACCAAGCAGCCAGAGTGATCCTTCTAAAATATGAGATAATTTATGTCATTCTTCTACTCAAAGCCCTCCAATGGCTTCCCCTCTCACTCTGATTAAAACCTAATATACTCATGGTGACTTACAAGATCCTACAGGGGCTGGTCCCTCATCCTCACTGATGTCATCTATTTCTACCTTCTGGCCTCTTTTCTCTTCTTCTAACAAACATGATCACTACTGTTTCAAGCTCTTTGTTCTCGCTATTTTCTTTGCCTTGAATGCTTTTCCCCAAAATAACTTCATAGTTTCCTCCTTCATGTCCTTCAAGGCTACTCAGTAAAGCCTTCCTCACCACCTCAATCTGTCTTAGACTGGATTCCTTAGAAGCACATCCTGATAAAAGGATTTTAGAAGGTATTGATTCAGGAGATGATACCCTAGAATAGCAGTAGGGGAATGGGGAAATGAAACAGAGAAGGAAGACAATATAGGATAGGTACATTAATGAGTGGGTTACCTCTGTGGCCAAATGGGGCTCATTTCCCATTGGGAGCTTGGGGAGGGTGTACAGAACATATTGTCCCATGGGAGGAATATTTATCCTCCTCAATTACTGTTAGATATTGGCTATGGGATGCTCCTGGGAGTTTAATTCCTGGCACTACTAGCCTTGTCTGTGTGTAGGCAGAGCAGGCATCAGTGGTCAGAAAAAGCCTTTAGGTAGAAAATCAGAGATGCTTACCAGAAGGCCCCCTGACATGTCCAAGAATATTCAGAATCAAGGAGATATACATAAGGCATTGGCAGTGCTGCAGCCTCCCCAAAATTCCCTGTCTTCCTTTCCCTGTTTTTATGTTATCCCTATACTATTTTACCCTATATTTAATACAATGTGCTTTCTTCACTTACCTTGTTTACTTTTCTACTTTATGAATCATGAATTTTTATCTCATTTGTTCACTGCTATATCCCCAGCATCTAATACAGTGTTTTATATGTGAGCAGCATTAAATATTTATAGACTGAAAAAAAATGAGTGGATGAACAACTTCAGGATGGGCAAGTGATCCAGGAAGTCCTAGAGAAGGGATGGAATTTGTGCTGAGTAAACATTGGTTAGGCGGAGGCAGGGTGAGGCGAGCAGCCCAACAGTGGAGAACCACAGGAGCAAGAGTAGGTGAGCTGGTGAGCTAGCATAGGGTAAGTTTAAAAATGAGTTAATTCCTCTTGATTGAAAAAGATGGTTGTTATAAAAATAACTGGACTAAAACAAGATAGGTCTTATCCAGACAAACTGTCAGACTGAGGAATTTGAGGTCTTTTCTGCAGTCAACTGGGAAGAAACAAATGTTTAAAAACAGGGGAATTTATAACTGTGTTATAAACCCATTTAAACATGATTTAGGAAGACTAATCTGAAGTTATTAGGTAAGCTGATTTGGGGAAATAGGAAATAAAAATGAGTTTAGAAGCTTTTTCAGAGGCAGAAACTGGGGCCTGATAGAGTTTTACAAAGTGACTAAGAACAGGCTAATTGAATGTTGGAGATAGTGTAGCTAAGCTATCAAGATGAGAGTTAGGGGTGTTAGAGGAGAGAACCTGCATTAACCCTAAGCTCTGCAGCCTGGAATTTAGTGGTGCAGCTAATAGACAGTGAACCCAAAAATCTGTGCCAACTCCAGGGCTCACACTTGTTTGCATCCTTCTGGGCGTGCCCAGCAAAATTCAAACTCGGCTGAGTTTTGAGAATCTTCTGGAACTCACGTGACTTAACACTGGTTTGGGAACCTTGCGTTTTTGACAAAGGTAGTTGCTCAAAGACAAGTGAAGAATTATTATCAATTTTAAAATGTTTCTGGGACTGGCTCTGCTTCCTAAAATCGACACTCACTCCTGCTCCCTGTTTATTGTCTACGTTTCTTGGGATTCGTACCGTAGCATAATGCTTTGGGGAGCATCAGTCTACTTAGCAGTGCAAAGATCCTGCCTTGCCTCCAGAGGAGAACTCTGGCAGGCCCATCATTTCACAGATCAATGAACATCTGAAACACTCTTCTAGTTTGGGGACTGCCTTTAGCAGCTAGCAGTTTGGTCAAAATTCATTCCACAGTTTTCCTATAGGTAACAATAATAGCTACAATATACTGAGTGCTTATTAGGAGCCAAGCACTATTGTAAGCAACTTGTTTATATTAATTAATATAATCCTCACATCAACTTATGAAGCAGGTTTAAGTGTTCCTATTTGACTAATGAGAAAACCAAGGAACAAAGAGGCTAACTCATCCAAAGTCACACAGCTGGAATGTGGCTCCTCCTTGACACCAGCTCACCATCCAGCTCCTGACCCTCAAGGGGAATGGGTGAGGAGAAGTAAGGGAGGGGAAAGGTGTACTTGAACTGGTACCATCATAGACTAGCTTTAAGTTCTTTGGATTTTCCAGATATAATAGTGTGGCACTCTTACAGGCACTTCCTGGCTGTTTTCAGGATATTCCCATGGTGGTGGTGTTGGGGAGTCTCTCTTGAAAGCCACTCAATCCAGTTGCATACATTCCAGTCAGTGATTTGTAACTCTTTCCTGAGCCCTGAGTCATCCAAAGTGTACCTCTATATTCTGCCCTTCATCCTTGTAGGCAGAGTCATAGATATGTTTATACTGGCTCCCCTACCTCACAGGGTCCACAGCTGGTCCATAGGAAGCATTCATGTATCCCTGACCCCCAAGAACTGTGGGAGTGCAGATTCACCCCAATGTATCCATCACTTTCCTGCTGCCACAGCCTCCTTTAGGTTTCTCAGTCATGAGGTCAACATAGGTGATTTTAAACAGTTCACCGAACTTTCCTTTGCAAGTTCTGCATATGGCAAACCATCTCACACTCACTTTGGTATCTGATAGCTAAGAAATTTATGCGACAATTGAAATTTAGGCAGGAACTATTATTTATTGTTTACCTTCTATTGTATGTTTACTATTTTCATGGGATTTCAGGATTTAATCACTTGGTCACTGTGATTAAATGGCACACACTTAATCACACACTATGCTAGTCCATATCATAATATAAGAAACACGAAATGGATAATAAGAAAACATGATATGGACTAGCATAGTGTGTGCCATGAAATCAAACAGCTTCTGGATTGCCACGCTGCAGGAGGCAAAGCAGAAAAGAGATGCAGAGGCAAGGCCATGGAGAGTCCAATGCCAGAAGAACTGACTTCATGTATTTGGGGAAGGGAAATCATTGGAAATTTAAGCAGTAATGCTTAACTTGGATATGATGATCAGAGTGCTAAAACAAGTGAGATTCCCCAAGTGAAAAAGTGTGGGAATCACAGTGGCCAAGTGATCAAATCCTAGAAACATCAGAATTTAAAACACAGATGGACTTCATGGATATTTGTTCTATGTTGTACCAGTTTTGTCCCTAATTCCTATGCTACTACTCAAGTCTACTGTCACACACCTGTCCCCCACATCTTTTTGTACCCTCTGTTTTATGCTACTTTTTTCCTTTCATTTATTCTCTAGCAAATTTTTATTTTCCTTTCTTTTGCAAAAGCATTTCCTCATTTTTCAAATTATTTTCAGTGAGTTCTAGTTTTTGTTGTATTATTGAAGATCAGAACTTTGCAATTATGTCATTAAATCAGAAAAAAATTGGGTGTTATGCTCAGTCATCTGTGATATCACTAGTTTCTTTCAGATATTAGGCCTGAAGTACATGGATGTTTGTTGAAAAAGTTATGAGTATTATAAGCTCTCAGTTTGAGTATGTACAGGAAGAAGAAAAAATGAACATGCATGTACACACATTCACACACACACTCACACAGTAAGTACTCAAGTGATCAAAGCATAAAAATGTTTACCCCATTCATCATGCCCAGCCACAAGCCTTTAATTATAATTTTTTGACTGGCATGGGTGCATTAAAAATTGTGGATTTTTCTTATAATCTCAATGATTGTTCCAAATAGTTTCCAAATTACTTTCTCTTTATTTCAACAATATAAATCATAGTATTTAGTCTATGCTTGTTAAAGAGTTTCTGAAAAAAATTACAAAATATCCTAGCCCTCCAATTCAAAAGTCCAATATTTAGAAGGATGGTTTGTCCTGGGAACATTTCCTATAAACTTTAAAGTAGGAAAAGGATGGCAAGGCCACCTAAAACCTTTGCTGAGAAACTTTTCTGCCAGTCTTTGTGTCAAGGCAGGGGAGAGAATCAAAAGCAGAGAACTTTAGTTAACCACCTAACTTTTACCCAAGGATATCAATACAAGCACCTGCTTTTCTATTACTAGTCAAAACAAATTTTCTGTTGGACTTGTTTTTATTTTTTATTTTTATTTTAAGTTCCAGGGCTGTTGGACTTCTTAACTCAGGGACTTCTCAAGTTGGACTACAGCCTCTTTGTCTGGCTTTGACTGTTGCCTCTGCCCTTCCTCACATACATGTTGAGATTTCTGCTCCAGACTCCCTGCTCTTCTTTCTGCAAAGGGACTAACGTCTCTGTCCTAATGTAGGTCTGTCCACATTAATAACTTCTGGCCTGGAATGTTTCCTGACAATTATCAGGTAACTTAGACAATAAGATTAGTTAAAAGACTTTCTATAAAGCTGTGATATTGATTCAACTCATAGTTTGGCTGAATTAGCCAGTCTCAAATCTAGTTTCACAGCAGGAAATTTCACACATACAAATCAGCAGTTTTGAGAAACCTGATGAAATAATGGCTAGTTTGCCCTGAAAAGCTTTGTAATCTAGAAGCCAACTGTCTCAGTAAATGCCATAGTAATTAGGTAATTATCCTAGCCCAGTGGTGGCTATGGCTTTCTGCCAACATCTTTTTTACCACTTGCTGCAATTTCTGTCTCACAAGCACTCTTCTCAACTTCCTCACTAAAAAATAAAACAAAACCTACTTTTTCCTCTCAGCATGTCCCCATTGGGTCTCCACTTCTCAAATACTTTGTAAAGCATGGCAGCTTTCTTCCACCATATTCAGTCTCAATATCATTGGGTTTTGATGGCTTCAGCATTAATAATGGATCAATCTAATTTAGAGGATGCATCCAGGACTCACTAAAATGTTGTATGTGGAAATGCCCTATAGGAGTAGATGGCATCAAGGTTCTATTAGACCAAATCAGTTGATGACCAAGGAAAATTTGCCCTATATTAATTCTAATGTAATTACTATAGTAAGTTCAGAGAGCCCAGGATTGGGCCCTATTTGAACCTAGATTTACTGCCAAACTACACCAAATCCAAACACTGAAGACTTTTCTAGAAACAATTTCCAGAGGATGATTTGGTTGGTGGCAATCACCACGGCCTTTAAAAGCAGTGCTATTTATTTTCTTCCTTCTTCTTCAATTGTTGTATTAAATATATATGTCATGCACATAATATAGGGAACTTTTAAGTTGTGTGATTTTGATCATCAAATTAGGAGCACAGAAATATAGTTCCAAATTGAGGTCAGGACAGGGGTATCCAATCGACAGTTTTAAATCCATTGGTTGTCAGAAGATAAAAACAATGTTTATTTGTTAATACTTTTTAAAATCCTTTAAAAAAGTTAATAACTTTAGCTCAGTGATAATCATGAGTTTGAACAAGTCTTTAGCTAAGAAAGTTGATTATAATTATGAAAACAGTGATCTATGTAGATTTCAAAGATTTATGAATGGTTAAGCACACTACAGTATTTTCACATAATGTTGACCTTAAAAATGGAAAAGATGGGCCGGGCGCGGTGGCTCAAGCCTGTAATCCCAGCACTTTGGGAGGCCGAGGCGGGTGGATCACGAGGTCAAGAGATCGAGACCATCCTGGTCAACATGGTGAAACCCCGTCTC
>NW_016107921.1:590963-606188 GCF_001604975.1 Cebus imitator | reverse complement strand
AAAAAAAAAAAAAAAAAAAAAAAAAAAAAAAAAAAAAAAAAAAAAAAAAAAAAAAAAAAAAAAAAAAAAAAAAAAAAAAAAAAGGAAAAGATGTTCATGTTATGTTGTTAAGGTAAAAAAAAAATTAGCTCTATTTGAAGTATATAATTTTTTGTATGGATGGACACACAGACACACAGAGAAGAATAATCTGTAAAAAACATACCTGAAAATATCATCAGTGGCTATTTCTGTGTGGTAGAATTACAGGTGATTGTATATTCTTTCTTTTACTTTCTTTTTTCCACTCATCCTTAGTTTTC
Source organism: Cebus imitator (assembly GCF_001604975.1). Classification (NCBI taxonomy): domain Eukaryota; kingdom Metazoa; phylum Chordata; class Mammalia; order Primates; family Cebidae; genus Cebus; species Cebus imitator. The sequence continues at coordinate 605,886 of NW_016107921.1, read as the reverse complement.
TACAATGACAAGAACTACTTTTATAATAATAGCTTAATTTGTTTTTTCAAACAACATTTGTTCCTAGACTTACTTTTAGAGATGTTAGTGGTTAGGGGTCTGCAGGACACCTAAGAATGTTTGGCTTCTCCTCCCAGTGATGGGGTTTAGCCTGATTCACCTAGTGTTCATTAAACGGAAGCCTATAAACAGGAATGTGCCAGCTATAAACTAGGGGAAGATTGGCTTCTGTCAGTAAATCAGCCAGTTATACTAATGGCCAAGCTAAGCACGACAGTGTGCCTTTGCAGAAAAAATTGAGTAGAAAATTATAAAATATCCATGTAATAGTTTTGAACAACTAAATTAGATAGTTTTTTTCCTTTAAGCCACTTTTGATCTTTGCATGCTTGTTATTCAGAGCCTACTGAAGTGATTACAAAGAATATTTGTTTTTGGCTCCAACAAGAATAAATAGATCATTTGTATTGCAGGGATTCAATTCAGTTCAAATTTTTAAACTTTTACTGGGTAACTATGCACCTATCCAGAACTGTTTTAGACATAGTAGAGTACCCACAAAGACAAATGTCTTAGAGGAACTCACAGGTTTGTCATAGAGAGAGATAAATTAATAAATATTTCTGATAAATATAATGGACTCCCATATAAGCAGTGAGTAATACAAAGCAAGAGTCATGGAAGTGTGGGAGGAGAGGTTAGTTCTAACCAAAGAACAGGAAATATTTCCTAGAGAAAGTAACATTTTGACTACAATTAAAAGTGTATTAATCTTCTTTGGGTCATAGGTAACAGAAATAAAGTTCAAACTAGCTTAAATAAAAAAGACAGTGTGCCACCTTATGGAATAAGGATTTCTTGCTTTAAGCAAGACTAAATCCAAGGGCTAACAAGACTTTGCCAGGGTTAGCTTTCCTCTTTGTGACTTTTTCACAGACAAGTTTTCCACAAAGATGATTGTTGAAGATAAAAACTTACATACTATGTTAGTCCAGTTGGGCTTCTATTTAAAAAATGCCATAAACTGAGTGACATAGGCAACAGGAATTTATTTCTCACAGTTCTGGAAGCTGGGAAGTCCCACATTAAGATGCCAACAGATTCAGTGTCTGATGAGGGCCCGCTATCTAGACAGCTGTCTTTTAGCTGTAACCTTTTTAATTTGTTGAGTAAACTCCATACTATTTTCCATAATGGCTGTACTAATTTACATTCCTACCAAAAGTATGCAAGAGTTCACTTTTCTCCAAATCTTCACCAACACTTGTTTTCCTTTATCTTTTTAATAATAGTCATTCTAAGTGTGTGGTGGTAGCTCATTGTGATTTTAATTTGGATTTCTGTGATGATAGTGATATTAAGCATTAAATACCTATTGGCCATTTTTATGTCTTCTTTTGAGAAACATCCATTTAGATCCTTTGCCCATTTTTTGTAATTTAATTTATTTTAATTTACTTATTTTTAATTTTTATGAATCCATAATACTTGTACATATATGCAGGGTACATGTAATATTTTGATACAAGCATACAATGTGTAATGATCAAATCTTATTGGGATATTGATCACTTCAAAAATCTTTCATTCCTTTTTAAAATATTTTCAAGTATGGGTTTCAGAACATTTATAATTTTGTTTGAGTTGGGACATTCTAAATCTTCTAGCTACTTTGAAACATAACAATAAATTATTATTAACTACAGTCACCCTATATCTTCCTTCTTTCTTTTTTTTAACTTTCATTTTATTTAAAACTTTTTTTTTAACTTTTAAGTTCACAGGTACGTGTGCAGAATGTGCAGGTAAACATGTGTCATGGGGAGGGGTGTTGTGGTACACATTATTTCATCACTCAGGTATTAAACCTAGTATCCATTAGTTTTGCTCATTTTTAAATGGGATTGTCTGTTTTATTACTTTTGATTTGTTTGAGTTCCTTATATATTTTGCATATTAACACCCCTTATCAGATGTACGGTTTGCAAATGTATTCTGTCATTCCACAGGTTGTCTCTCAACTCTGATTATTGTTTTCTTTGCTGTGCAGAAGCTTTTAAGTTTGTTGTAAATCCATTTGTCTATTTTTGCTTTAGTTTCCTGTGCTTTGGGGTTATATCCAAGAAATAATTTCCCAGACCAATGTTAGGGAGTTTTTTGCCTGTGTTTTCTTCCAGTTATTTTACAATTTCAGGTTTTAGATTTAAGTCTTCAATTCATTTGGAGTTGATTTGGTGTGAGGTAAAGGTTCTTCTGCATTCGGATAGCCAGTTTTTCCAGAACCATGTATTGAGAAGACTGTTCCCATTATGTGTTCTTGACATCTTTGTTGAAAATCAATCAACTGTAAAAGTGTGGATTTATTTCTGGGTTCCCTATTCTGTTCCATTGGTGTATGTCTGTTATTAGGCTGGTACCATGCTATTTTGATTGCTATAGCTTTGCAGTAGATTTGAAGTCACTGAAAACTACATAACATTGATGAAAGAATTTGAAGACATAGATAAATAGAAAGATAACTTGTGTTAATGGATTGGAAGAATTAATATTATTAAAATATCCATTGTACCCAAAGCAATCTATAGACTAAATGCTATTCCTATCAAAATTCCAATGACATGTTTCATATAAATAAAAAAAATCTTTAAAACTGATATACAACACGCAAGACCCTAAAGAGTCAAAACAATCTTGAGTAAAATGAACAAAGCTGGAGGTATCACATCACCTGATTTTAAAACCTAGTAATTACTCAAATGTGATGGGAACTTGCTATTTGAAGCATATCTTGCGATAAGTACTTTTGCAAAGCAACAAATTAAATTGCCAATCGAAACACTGGCCTTTAATCTAGAACCAGAAATACCATTTGACCCAGCAATCCAGTTACTGGGCATATACCAAAAGGAATATTAATGATTCCACTATAAATACATATGCGCACCTATGTTTACTGCAGCACTATTTATAATAGCAAAGACATGGAACCAACCCAAATGCCCATCAATGACAGACTGGATAAAGAAAATGTGGTACATATACACCATGAAATACTATGCAGCCTTAAAAAGGAATGGGATCATGTCCTTTGCAGAGACATAGACAAAGCTGGAAGCCATCATCCTCAACAGGTTAACAAAGAAACAGAAAACCAAATATAGCATGTTCTCACTCATAAGTACAAGTTGAATAGTGATAACACATGAACACAGAAGGGAACAACACACACTAGGGCCTGTTGAGGGGTGGGATGGGAGGGGAGGGAACTTAAAAGATGGGTTAATAGGTGCAGCAAACCACCATGGCACATGTATACCTATGTAACAAACCTGCACGTTCTGCACATGTACACTGTTTTTTTTTTTGGAAGAAATTTTTTAAAAAGAAAAAGAAACATTGGCTTTTAATTTTTTTGTTTTGTAAGTCTGAATTATTACATATTGACTTGCCTTAAAATACTGTGCACTTAGACTGTCTTTTTTTAAAAAAATGAATTTTAATCTATTTAAAATGTAATTCAACTTAAGCTTTTAGAGTATTGCCTATTTCTAGTGAATGATTAATAAATGTAAAAACACGCTTCCTTGAATTTACATCAGTAATCATAAAATCATCTATCAGTTTTAAAAGCCCATTTGTACCAGGCATTTGTTTGTTCCCTGGCATAACAGTGACTGTATATGAATTCATTTTACGATTCATAGAATCCCTCTGGGCTCATGGTGATATGGGCGTTTGAAATCAGGCCAATTGATGTTTTAATCCTTTCTGTCCTTTAGGAAGAAGTGGATTAAAATCTATGTTTTTGTTATTTAGTATTTGTTGCACTGAGCTAAGATTATAGATAAAATGTAGAATTAGATCATTGCTAAATGGATTTGTAATCTAAATTAAACAGATATACAGGATACTGACCTTGGGAAATAAATTGTAGGAGTGACAACTTGGTGAAAAACTCAGGAACAAACAAACAAAAAATCTAAACAGAGATAGCAAAGTACTCTATTATTAATATTTGCTGGTAATGGACAAAAGCACAGAATGAAAAGGTCAATTTTTGAATCCAGTTCTACCCTGAACTCCTTGCTTAATTTTGAGCATAGCTCCTCTCTTTTCTCTGCATTATTTTCCATATCTTCAAGATGGTTCATTCATTACAAAGAAGTTGGAGTCATATATGAAATAATAAACATGAAATACTTCAAGTTTCTCAGAATAAAGTTTCCACAACAAAATGAAATAATAACAGGGATACACTGTGTGATTTACTGCTGATAGTTTATCTTATAAAGCAAGTAAATCAGGGGCTGAAATTTTATATATTAGAAGGATTTATTTCAAAAATGATTTTAAGAAATATACAATCAGTAAATTTGAAATGAGCCAATCTATAAAAATTTGATTCATACACAACTTTTGGAAAACATCTTGCATTATTCAAAGTTATACCTTTGTGGATTTAATTAATACTCAACACAAAGGGCAATTCTTTAGGATAAGTAGTGTGTGAAATCAGTGGTACTCAGAGATATATGACATTTGAGCCATTGATAATAATAAAACATTAGTAAATGTAATTTCATGTTAAGTAGTTAATAATAATTTATTAAATAATAATTAAGAGAAAATCCATAAAACTGTTACATGTCTTTTAAATGTTTTCCGTAATGTTAAATATATTTTCTAATATACAAATTGAAAGTCTTGAACCTGTCTAGATTACAGGCAAAAGAGCCACATGTGCTATCTCCTATTAAAGTGAGTGGTCAATTAGGAACATTTTGTGACATTGGATTAAAGACCATAAGAACTAATAATGATTTCAATGTAATAATTATAGACAATTTCAGAATACATAAAACTAGTTTTCAAAAGTTGTCTAATCCTATAATGAAATAAACTACTGCATATAATCTTATGAATTTGATTACAAATGAGGCTGTGAATTATCTTGAGGACAGGATGAATGATGGGAAAGTGAGAAATTTCCTAATATGGTTCAAAGACTTGAATACAGCAAGACCATATTGCATAAGAACTAACTGATGTAGTCGCCACATTTTGAAAAGGTACAATGTGAAGTCATGCTTCCAAGTTCTATGACAGAATATCCTTACCAAAATAATATTGGTGTCCAATATGGAGCACAGTAGATGGGACAATGTCAAAAAGGAATGGGATAAAAAAAGATGAGCAGGTTGCCTTCTTCCTTCCCCTTAAATAAGCCCCACACACACCTAAAGAACTGATTCTGAAATCATGGAAAAAAGCTGTAGTTGTTGGCCTTCATCCGCAGAATTTCTCTAGGTTTGCTTCTTATATCCCTTGTTCCTAATTCCCCTAATTTCTTTCTTTTTTTTTTTTTAATTCACCTAATTTCTTGGCACATTTTCTTTAATTGGATTCTCTGTCTCTTTCATGCTCCTAACTTTACTGACCTGGTTTTATACCAGCAACTCTGCTTTTCACTTGTGCTACTCCTCAATAAATTGATTATTGATGAATTAATTATCCACCTATGACCACATTCACAATAAGTCATGAGTAAAAGGCACCTACTCCTGTTCCCCAATGTAGCTCAGTAGAGACTGCACCAATATGGCTGTGGCCTGACCATTCACTGTTGGATTATGAAAGGATATCCAACTGAAACTCAAGGGAATGAATTCAAATAAGATTCATCAAAGTCAGAGCACATATCTCACCATATTCAGATAGCTGAGAATAGCTGGCCATCTCTCTGTTAATCAACTACTACCTATGACACAGTCTGGTTTCTGTTGTAATTCTTGGTACATAAAAACCTCTCAGAAAATATTTGATGAAAGGGTGGCTAAATGAATAAATAAATTATTATAAACACTATAAGATCTAAGAATAAGTACACTGGTTATTAAGGGTGTGCATGAAATAACAAAAATGATGAATTCTTGATTAGTAGTATATATTTAATGAAGATTTCCATTTATATTTATATTTATATCAAGCAAAAAAAAAAAAGAAGAAGAAGAAGAAGCCCAGCACAACTATTTGTCATCACTTTTTAAATATCTGCGGCTTAAAAACAGTTTTGAAAATAGTTACTTGCCTCAGGTAAGGTCTGACTTCTGTATGGGCAGTAAAATATTGTAAATCCTTACACACTAGTACATACCTTCATAGAGGGCAGTTAATAAAAATACCAATTTGGCCTAAATCTTCCTATTCTGGTTCATATAGGAATATATAGATGTACAGTCAACTCAAAACATATTCAAAAATTTTTTAAAAGATGTAAGAGATGTATCATCCCAATTTCCTGGATTTAAAAAAAGCAAATTGTGCTCTAGAGTTCCTAAATAAGAATGTTTACAGAAATGGTTGATGGAGGCAGCATGGGCTGGCATTTAAGATGCTTACTGTTTATCAGGAGAAACATTCTAAATACAGTGCTTCTCTCTCTATCAGCTCAATGTTTTTTGTTTCTTCAGATTGATAGGCTGGATGTGGATAGCTTGTTTAGCAACATTGAATCCGTGCATCAGATATCAGCCAAGCTGCTGTCATTGTTGAAAGAGGCCACAACAGACGTGGAACCGGCCATGCAAGTAATTGGTATGTTTATTCTCTTCTCGAGTTCTACAATACAACAGGAAATAATTTTTTAATAACCTCCCTTTGCTTTGGTTTTATACTCCGGACTCACCATGCTTCCCAGGCGATATACAAATGCTAAACCCATCTTTGGGCTCATTGTAATCATACAGACTCTGTATTTATTTTCAAATGGATTTGTATCCATTTGCTGAAGTCCCTCAGTGGCACAAAACATACCATTTGCTTTTTAATTTCCAATCGTTCAATCTCTTTGCTTTCCAGATGTTCTGTAATTTTTAAAATGTCTAACATTTACTTGATCCTTAAAGAATTAATTATTTAAATATGCTAATAGCTTTGCTGATTTTCAATACAATGTTTTTTTTAGATCTTATGTCCATGAATCAATTAATTTTTTTAGGTCATAAATTGTTTACATGAGAAATGTAAAACTATTAAAGGAATGTAAGTTTAAAATTTTACACAAATTCTACTTTTTTCTTGCTTTCTTTTTTCTATATTATTTGCCTTCCAAATACATTTTTACTCTCGATCAGATATATTTATTTTCTTACTCTGATAAGATTTTCAAAAACAATAACAGAAAACATAATTCAAAAAGTATTGAAGCAAATTTTTATTCTCTCCATTTCTTGGGAATTTCCAAGGGAATATGTGCTATGAACTCCTTGAAGGCAGTTTGCACATCTAAGACATCATACAAACAGTGCCATGTAGGCTAAGAGCTTTTTAAAATTATCATTTCTCTATTTCACATTTATCATTCACAATATATCCTCATTACAAAAATACTAAAACAATTCAGAATCACATAGAGTAACAGTAAAAGTTTCTTTCATATATCCCTCCAATGCCACTGTCTTCCCCACAAGTAGCCACTTGTTTAATATAGATCCTTTCTTTGAGATCCGCACACATAGACTATACACAAACACCTTATGTCTTTACTGATCAGATCTTTGTTACCTTTTATTTGTTACAGTTATAAAAATGGCATGAAACTGGTCTTGTTTAATATTTATAGAGAACCCAAGTTTAATAAACAAAGCTGATCATATAGATGAAATATGGTGAAAGAAATGATTCAGCAATAAAGCCAGCCCACTTAAAAAGATTTCTTCCAGACAGTTTAAATTCAATTCTTTGTGATGAAACGTCTCCTGAAGTAATTATTGACCTCAAAGGGAAAGACGGTAGCTTTACATTGAGAAATGCAGCAGGGGTCATCTTTATCTAGAGGATCAAGATCAACAACACCAGGAAATAACACCTATTCACATTATGAACCTTATGCACTGAGGGAACATTGTATCTGTGGTATTTTTAACCAAAACATGTGTAATCATGACCAGTCATGAGAAAATACTAGATATCCTCAGACAAACTCAAGTGAGGGACACTTGACAAAGGAACTGATCAAAACTATTCTGGGCTGAGCACGGTGGCTCACATCTGTAATCTCAGCACTCTGGGAGGATGAGGTGGGAGGATCACAAGGGCAAGAGATTAAGACCATGGTGAAACCCTGTCACTACTAAAAATACAAAAAATTAGCTGGGCATGGTGGCGCGTGCCTGTAATCCCAGCTACTCAGGAGGCTGAGGCAGGAGAATTGCCTGAACCCAGGAGGCGGAGGTTGCGGTGAGCCGAGATCACGCCATTGCACTCCAGCCTGGGTAACAAGAGCGAAACTCCGTCTCAAAACACACACACACACACACACACACACACACACACAAATATTAGCTCGGCATGGTGGCGCGCACCTGTGGTCCCAGCTACTTGGGAGGCTGATGCAGGAGAATTGCTCGAACCTGGGAGGTGGAGGTTGCAGTGAGCTGAGATCGCGCCACTGCTCTCCAGCCTGGTGCCTGGCAACAGAGCAAGACTGTCTCAACAACAAGAACAACAGCAACAACAACAAAACTATTCTGAAGTGTCAAAATCTAAAAGATAAGGGAAGGCTCAGGAACTGCTACAGACTATAGGAAACTCAGGCAGAGTAACAAATAAATGCAAGTGGGAGCCTGGATAGAGTCTAAAACAGTAAAAGTGCATTAGTGTTGAAATTCACATAAAGTATTTAGTTTTGTTAATTGTATTGCACCAAAGTTGATTTTCCTCCTCTGACAATTATATTTTGATTATGTAAGATGTTGATGTTGGTGAAGCTGGGTAAAGAATATTTGAAAATTATCTGTACTATTTTTTTTCAACTTTTCTATCAAAAATTAGTTCAAAATAAAAATTGAAAAACATGATTTGTAGAAAAACTCAATTGAAGATGTTTATAATGTCAGGTTCACTAATCCTAGAATTCCAACTTTGAAGAAAATTATAGAATTTTTTTTTAAATCAAGACAATGAAGCCATATTTGAAAAAGAATCTGTTGGAGTCTTATTTTACCATCCTTACCCTTGGTATCTGGGCCAGCCTTGTGACTTGTTTTGATCAATGAAATGGGGCACAATGGTGTTCTACAACAACATTATGACTTTTACTCTCTGCTTGTGAAGACAGAGGCCCAAACTGTCCAGCCATTCCAAGCAGCACAGCCAAGGCCTCAGGCTTGAGTGTAAGGTCCTTGTCAGCTGGCCAGTTGGCCCCCAGCCAGTCCACCAACTGACGGAAACATAGACATAAACCCCATCAATGCCAGTTAAACTCTGCCCAGTTATTGACCCATACAATTATGAGCAAATGAGCAGTTGTCGTCTTAAGCTTTTAAGTTTTGGAGTGATTCTTTTTTCCTGTGTTAATTGCTAACTAATACAGGTTAACACATGAGAGAGTAATTTATTTCAACTCAAATGGTGAGGGAAAACTTGATTTGGAAAGATCTGAGCTTGAACTTGAAGCATTTAGAAAGGTGGAGATTGGGTGCAAAAGACTTTCTAAATGAGAAATAGGGTAAAGGCCTCAAAACAAGAATACAGGAAATTCTTAAAAAGGACAGCAGCAGCCCTACGTGACTGGAACACATTGCTGAGAAGGCCTCTCTCAGCCCAACATTGTAGATATATCAATACAAGTTCACTAGCAATTTCCATCACTAAATATTTTACCAAAGCACTTACATTTCATACGATAAGCTGATTGTTCGTGAGATGTTTCCAAAATTATGTTACCACAAAAGCACAGGTGTCCCATTTCTTTTTCCTTAGATGGCACGAATTAAGAGTTTGTGATTCACAGCTGGAGTGCCAAAGGGGGAATTTTCCTGATACTTAAATAACCTAGGAGGAAAATTTTCCCCAATATAACCTTGGGGTTTGGATAAGGTTCAAGTTTAAACACAGAGGCATATGCTTACAGATCTGAGAGCTCTGAGGAAATTGTCTGTACTGTCATGCCAAGATACAAAGTGGATTTTAAAATCTTGACTTCGGCACAGTGTCTAGATAGGAAATTATAGACAGGAGTATGGGATGTGGCTCTTGTTTCCATGTAGATGACAGTGTAGAGTTTAAGAACATATGGGTTTCAATATCAGGTTGACTTGAGTTATATCTCGGCTTGTCCTGTTGCTAGGTTTGTGATCTTAGGCAGTTACAAACCTCATTGAACTTCAATTTTTCATCTGGAAACTGGAGGGAATAATACTTATCCCATATGGTTTTTATGAAGATGTGACAAAATTACATGTAAAGAATGATAGCCTAGTGCCTATCCCTAATTAATATCCAATAGATGATGTTATAAATTATTATCCCATGAATATTAGATTTACCCATCTATTTAAAGCTTGATTTCTTCTGTATGTAACAAGTGAATAAAATGTGACTTTTTCTCAGAGGTCCTGATCATGTTTTTCAAACAAGTCATATTTGCTAGATTTGTTTGATTTCTAGATGCTCCCTATATCTATGCATCTAGATTATTCATGGATCTAATATGGTGACATATTTTCTTCTAAAGGGAGATTTAACATATCAATTGTCATTTCCAAATTTGGTAGAATGAACAGGAATGGCAGTAACTCCAAAGATGGCCCTCAATGGACCATGCCTCCTAGTTCACACTGCAAGATAGTCTAGTGTCATATTGGCTCTGGACTGGCCCTCTGATTCACTATTACAATGCAGTGGAAATGACACCATATCAGTAACTGGGCCCAAGCCTTAGGAAAGCCTGACAATTTCTACTTTCATGATTTTGGAAGCCTGCTGTTTAAAAAGTTGAGTTACCTTACTGGAAGTATCAGAGAGAGAGAACGCAGATGAGCAGATGAGACTATGTAGAGTGAGAAAGTGGCACTGCTATCCCAGCAACCCGGCAGAGGGCAGTCCCCCAGCTGTTCCTGCCAAGGCACTAGATTTGTGAAATTAGTCATCTTGGACATTATAATCCGGATAAGCCCTTAGATGACTCAGATAGAGTGGATGTCAAGTGGAGCAAAAGAACCATAGAGCTGAGCCCAGTTAATCTACAAAATTGTGAGAGAAAATAAAAATGGCTGTTGTTTCAAGACACCAAGCATTGGGATGGTTTGTTACATAGCAATAAACAACCCAAAAGCAATTGTCCTCTTATATGTGTTTGCATATTACAATGTTTCAAAGTATTAAAACAAGACTGTCATGAACATGCTTGAATCTACTTTACTTGCTTACCTCATGCATATTGTGCTGAGAACCAGCCTGAAAGGCTTTTGATAAAGGAATTGAAATTTCTCATACGCATTTTCCAGACAGTGATTCTGTCCTTGGAGAGAAAGAATTTAGAGCATTCTGCTCTTTGAAGATGTAGTAGGTGAGGCACTGTTGTTCCATAGCAGTGCTTTGTTCCCCTAAAGCAATATCTCTTGTAGGTCCCTGAAGTAGGAATCTATGCCTTTAGCAGTGAGTTTGTGAGAAGAGTATTAGTTGCTGACAATTCATATCATAATGCTGTGTGGGAGATAACTACAGCAGTGCTCACTTAAATGAGTTTTTCAGTATTATTATTGCGTGTAAGTGTGTGTATGTTTACTCAGGACACAGATAGGCTTGACCTGATTAATTCTGGCCAACTGAGACAGGTTGGGAGGGTCCTAGACCTGCATACTTGAATGTGTGGGGTCAGTGTGGAGGTTTGGGGAACACCCAGGTGCAACAGCTGAAAGATCAGAATGAAAGTGTTAGAAGTAACAGAAAAGCTGTCAGCTTCAGAGAAAATGATGATGGGGGAATTGGGTTTTCAGGATCAAGGATACACCAATTCTCACAAGAAAGAAAAATCAGGAGGAAGCAGGTACCAGGCTGTAATATGGGGAGGAGGGGTGATGGTTGGACTTCCAATCTCTTGAGTGGGGTGAATATGGGTCTCAGTGCTGCTAACTTATTCCTTATAATAAAAATAAAATAAAGGTGGCTTAGTAAAAAGTCTCACAGTTCTGATTTCTGAGGAGAATCGTAAGTTCTAGGATGCTATGCTGATGGAACCAGCCAGTGGAAGTCAGTGGCTTAGCTGTGCCAGGAGTGTTGGAGAGTTGAGGTCACATTTGAATATGAAAAGTCAAATATTGCACAAGATACACATAGAAATAAATTTCTAAATCTCAGGAAGGAATGTAAGAATCTGTGAGTTCCTGAGCACCTTCCCAGCCTCCAGGAAACTAAAATGAGAAGTACATAGAAAGAGTAACAAACCTGGAAGGTACCCAACAGCCTGGAAAGAGAACGGCTTCTTTTAAATTGCATTTTAGGTTTGGAGGTACATGTGAAGGACATATAAGATCGCTGCATAGGTACACACATGGCAGTGTGATGTGCTGCCTTCCTCCCCATCCCCTATATCTGGCATTTCTCCCCATGCTCTCTCTCCCCAACTCCCTTTTGACAAACCTAAGAATGACTTTTGAAATGAAACAGATCCGTGTCTTAATCCTGGCTGTCATCACTAGCTCAATGGCTGTGAGCAAGTCACTTGGGTCAGTGAGGATTGCGTTTGCCTGCCTGGAATAGAAACCTGACCAAAAGGGTTTAACAAAAAAGGGGCTTATTTTTCTCATGTAACAAGAAGTCCGTGACTCACGAGTCCAAGACTAGTGCAACTGCTTGCTGCTCCTTGACGCTCTTCCCTTCACAATGCTCAGCATGTGGCTTTTGACACCATCCCCCAGATGGCTACTCCATTCCCAGGCATCGCTTCCTAAAGACAGTGAAGCAAAACCACCTCCTCAGAAGGCTTTTTTCATTTTGAGGGAACATAACCCTTTCCCAGTGACTTCTAGATATACCTCATTCTGTTTTGCACATGTGTTATTTCATTTCACATATATATATACACACAAACACCTTGGCACACACACTTGGCCATCTAAATACCAGAGATTTGGGGAAAGGTGAATATTTTTAACTGGGTGTGTTACCAGTCCAAATTCTATGGGTTTGGAAGAAGGAAAAACAGATAAGCCAATAGCAATGGATTCCACATGCATTTGTTCATCCTTTCAATGGGAATAACAAGACATCCATGGCAGGAAAATACCAAACATAGAACATAACCCTCCAGAATGTACATTCCATGAGAAGAGGAATTCTTGTCTGTTTTGTGACCGTTGTGTCACCAGCATCCAGAACATTGTTCTTAAAACTATTTACTGAATGGATGAAATTAGAGATAATAGTAAGTGTTCAGTGCACTGGCTGGCACACAGAGGGACCAGGAGATGACTGTTGTTATTGTCATCACTGAGTCTGCCTGTGGTCAATGTCATTGTAAGATGTCAATGTCATTTTCAGAGGCTGCTAGGTAATATAGAGCAACTAGCTACAGCAGAGGCAAGCTTTCTCAAGAGGGGCATTTACTAAAATGAGAGAAATGGAAAATCATGATTGGTATAAGACAGGGTATTCCTCAGTGTTATCAATCTTACATTAAAAAAAAAAAGCTATTGTACCTTTTTCTGATCCAGCCAGCAAAAACCTTCACTTTCTCAGAGAACCAATGTTGCCTCAAGATGCCAGTTGTTAAAGAATCCCGACCTGGAGTTAAGTGTCTGGGGAGCCAACAGGGTTCAGGAAGAAACCGTGAACTGTCATCAAAATATATAGCTGTATTATTGAATGTTAGAGCTGGACTAATATTTAAAGAGCATCTTTTCCATTACTGAGATAAAAACAGTAAGAGCTATTTGCCCAATTTACATTAGTAACTCTGGACGCAGTCAGAAGAGACTCTAGCTCTTCCAAATACAGGCCAGACCTTTTTCCTCTCCAAACACTGACCCACTCCATAGCCCACTAGCATCCCCAAGTTTGTCCTACTCAGCTGCTAGCCACCTCCCATGGCCATAGGTGCTGGGTGGATGCCACCTTATCTTCAGGGCAGTCCCTTCTTTGAGCACCCCACCACAATTATGACACTGTCCTCCCTTGCACTGCACACAGAGATGATGATGACAGGTCCCCATCCTCCACTCTGCTCCTTTCTTTTCTCTGTTTCTCTCTTTAGGATCCAGCTCTTTTTATTCGGCCTACTTCCTCATCTCTCATTCCCTCCTAAACCCAACCCTCTAAAAATGCTATTACCACTTCACCAGGGACCTCAGAATTGTCAAATCCAATGGACACATTTTTTCTGAACTTATCTTACTCTAGTGCTTCAGAAAAAAAATTTACCAAAATATTCCTGATATCAAAAGAGAAACATCATGAGCCCCAGGAAACGTGGAGTTACATCCTGAAGCTACAGCCACAGGCATGAAATAACTTGGAAGTCTCATTTTGTCATAAGAATTCGTATCAGTTTTCCTGTCTATTGTTCTAGGAAACCAGTGGGTTTTTTTCTTCAAATATCTTAATAAAATTGACGCTCAAGGGATACCCTTGTTTTAATTCCAAGTCTGCATGTCCCATCTGCCCCCTGTATTTGGTTTGAATTTTACAATCCTAGCCAGGGTCTCTTGGGTATATCCTCAGCAGTCAGTTTTATCCCCCAGGCTACGTAGGAGCTAAATGAGACTGAAGGTCAGGGAGTATGGCTTCTTTAAGCAGCATTTAGTCTCTCAGTTTCTTTCTTCTCACTTCCCCTCTCATTTTATGCTCCCCTGGAGAACAGAATGAGGCTAGGAAAGAAAGGGGGAAAGTATTCAGATGATCTGGCATTTGGGCTGGCAAATCTACTTACTGCCTTGTTTAGTCACGGCGGCTGGGCTCCCACTCAAGGAGGATAAGCAGACCGTGGGGAGCAACCCTGGCATAGGGGGGTGAATGCTGCCAGGAAAGCTCTTTCACTGGGATGGCATGTCATGGTGCTTTCACTAAGCTGTGTTGTGTCTCTCAGGGAAATGACAGTCAGAGGCCTGCATTATTACACCCGGATCTCAGACCTTCTTTCCTT
>NW_016107921.1:586171-588933 GCF_001604975.1 Cebus imitator | reverse complement strand
GCCACACCAAGGCAGCGGCAAAACTGCCTCACCGGCCTCAAGAGTCACGCTGGCGACACGTGGGGCTCCTCCGCTGGGAATCTCCTGGTGTGTGAGCAACAAAAATTGATCTGAAAGTGTGGCGTCCTCTCGTTCTCTGCTCTTTCAGTGGGAGCTGCAATCCCGAGCTGCTAGTGATCAGCCATCTTGGATCTCTCCCCTCAGACCTTCTTTCCAAAGAGTGGGTCATCTCTACCCTCTGTCCATACCACCCCCTTCTCTGCATTCTAAATACTCTGCCTTGACAAATTTTATTTAGAACCACAGATAATTTTCTTTTGAGATATATCTCAGGCCATAATTTATACATGAGATTTCAAATAAAATTATTTTTCAAAACATCATCTTGGTTGGTTTTTAGAGTTGAACTTACTGCATAGTTTTTTGTTATTGTTGTTAATACAAGCAACATCCAACTTTAACTCCTCCATAACTAACAGTTCATGTCATATTTTCATAGAAATTTTAAATGAAATGTAATGGGTAGGATAAAGGGGGCCTTTAACTCATCAGTATTTCTCCCAAAATATTTTCCTGTCAAAGAGAAAACAAGACAAAACACAGTGTGTTGATTAGAATTAAGTTCAGCTGGGAGAAACAGAAAACAAAAACAAAACATTACTAGCATAATAAGACAGATGTTGATTTCTCTCTGTGTAAAAGTCTGAAGGCATGTGTTCTAGAGCTGTATGGCAGCTCTGCTCCACAGGGTGCTCTGGGATGCAAGCTCCTTCCAGCTCACAGCTCCACTTACCAAGAGGTGGCTGTGATCTTCTTGGACAAGGTAAAGGTATTAATAGTATCCAAATCCTAGGTAGCAAACAGAGGCAAGGATGAAGATGGTGTAAAGTCTCAGCCACCTGCCTCTTCAGGAAAGTTCCTGGATACTGTCACGGGACACTTTCATTTATATCCCATTGTGGGCTTTAATTACATGGCCACACCAATTACATGGGAGGCTGGGAAATGCCATTTCAATATGGGGCAGCCAAAACTTTTATTTCTTTAGACGCGGATTATGATGATGGGGAGACAACTAGCAAGCTCTGTCACCCACAGACCCACAGACTTATTCAATCTTGGCAGTATTTCTCACTTTTTGTTCTTGTCTTTCCTCCTGCTGATCCTTCTTTGTGGCTATGCCTTCTTAGGCTTCTCTGTAGTCTCCTTTGCTCCTGTGCTGCCCTCAATGTTAGTGTTGGCCAGCATCTGGTCCTCAAGTACTTTTTTTCTTCTCACTCTTTGAAATTTCTTGCATGACCATATAAATTTGTGTCTTCTACTACCCAAGTTTTGCAAACCTACATCTCTGTCCAAGATATTATTTTCCTAAATCCCAGATTCATACATTCAATTTCATAAAGGGCTTCTCTACTTGAATATACAATAAGCAACTCAAACTCAATACATCCAAAATTAAACTCATCATCTTTTCCATTAAACTCTGTTATGCTGTCAGTGTCTACCCACATGGTCACTTAAACCACAGTTCTTGCATATGCCTGGAATCATCTCTCACACATGTTTGATGTCCATTTTTTTTTCCTTTTTTTCTGCATCCTCTTTGTTTTTGCTTTAGTTATAGCTAACATCTATTGAGCATTTGCATGTGCCAGCAACTGATGCAAATATGTTACATATTTCCACTCATTTAATCTTCAAACAACCCTACTATTATTAATATCTCCATTTTACAAGTAAGGAAATTAAGGAACAGATAAGTAATTTTCCCAGCTGTCACATATCAATTAATGGTAAAACCAGGATTTGAACCCAGGCAGTTGACTCTAGTGCACTCTCTCTTAATTACAATAACTTTCTGTGTTTGCCCCTCATTGTTTATTTACTTTATTATTATAGAAGCCTTTGAATTTGTTTATCTTCTTTAATCTCACCAACTTCTCCCAAAAATTTTATCTTTCATGTGAATAACTACTAGAATTGTCTTTCTATAACGCAATCTGCTCAGTTGCCTAAAATCTATCAGTGCTTCCCCATCACTTTCAGGTGAAAGTTCCACCTCCTTAATGTTGCACAAGGTCCTTCATGATCTGGCCCCAGCCCACTTCCACAGTCCCTTCTGGAACTTCCTCACAGACATGTGAGAGTGGGCCATCTCTACCCTCTGTGTAAAAGTCTGAAGACGTGTGTTCTAGAGCTGTCTGGCAGCTCTGCTCCACAGGGTGCTCTGGTCCCAACCAGCCATACTAGAGCATTCCAAGCTTCTGAACAGACCTCACCCCGACACCTGTGTCCTGGCTTTTTGCACTCACTCAGAGGTCCTATTTCAAGGGCATGCTGTTATGAGCATTGATCAAAGCTCCCCAAGGGCTGAATAGTTGCCCCTCTGTACTTTATTACTTTTCACATAGTGTGGTAAATGGTAGTTGAGTATTCTCTCTCTCCCTTGGTATCCTGTATAAGTTCCCTGAAGGAAGAGTTGGTTCTGTGTATCTACAGAACCTACCAAAGTGTTTCATGCATGATGATCATCCAGTAAACTTTCAAAAAGGATGAACTAAGGAACACAACTACTTCTTCCCTTTATGCCATTTTCCTAAACAAAACCCACAATGAGGAGATCCCTTGAAAATCATTGACTTTGGCCGGGCGCAGTGGCTCACGCCTGTAATCCCAGCACTTTGGGAGGCCGAGGCGGGTGGATCACGAGGTCAAGAGATCGAGACCATCCTGGTCAACATGGTGAAACCCCGTCTCTACTA
>NW_016107921.1:569943-586086 GCF_001604975.1 Cebus imitator | reverse complement strand
AGGAGGATTGCCTGAACCCAGGAGGCGGAGGTTGCAGTGAGCCAAGATTGCGCCATTGCACTCCAGCCTGGGTAATAAGAGCGAAACTCCGACTCAAAAAAAAAAAAAAAAAAAATCATTGACTTTACCCTGGTTTACTTACCTGCAGAAGAAATTCATCTTGGAGCAGGATTACAATAATATAGAAGCTAACTCATTTGGTATGGCACATGTTGGGCTGCACATGAAATAAACAGAAAGAGCAGC
The DNA here is from genome assembly GCF_001604975.1 of Cebus imitator. NCBI lineage: Eukaryota > Metazoa > Chordata > Mammalia > Primates > Cebidae > Cebus > Cebus imitator. The sequence goes on along the minus strand of NW_016107921.1, from coordinate 585,840 downwards.
ATACATTTATTCACATCAGTAAAGGGAACACATTGCAACATAGGAGTAATGATATCCAGACATAATATCGATATTTTGGGAAGTTGTTTATAATTAAGATAACTAAGGAGATTTAAAATGGTGCATTTTTTTCTCCTTTGCATGGCAATTGCTTTTTGGGGATGTCAATGCAGAAATTGTTGGGTTGTAGAATTTTTAAAAAGAAGAGCACACTCGTTTTATTTATTTTATAGGATTCTGGTGCCTTTGTGATAGGCAGCCACAAGTGAAATTACCTTCAATGGTGTTGGCTTAGTCCCTTCTCTGCTACTAATCATCCCCTCAAACCCACATACATTAGACAGAGCAGTTGTCCTTCACCACTAAAGAAACGCAGTCGAGAGTTATGTTACCGTGGAAACAGAATCACTTTTTGCTGCAAGACACACTGCTTCATCTGCACTATTATGAAGCAGAATACATTGCTAGGGCTGGGAAGGGAATAAAATATTTCTGCCTGCCAGTATTGTACTTGGCCTTTGGGTGAATAAATGACTTTCAATTAGAGCACTAAATATCTTTTAACTTTAATAATTATTATTAGAGCCTCAACAGAATTTTACTTGGAAAAGAATAAAAAAAAGATTTTTCTGTTAAGGGAAGAGCTATAAACTCTTTCAAACTAGACCACTCCTGTTAAAGGAAATGCAAGATAATTTGCATTTAATGGGTTCATTGTGTATGAAAATAAGTGTTTTTGTTCTTTGTTTTTTGACTTTCTGATTTGATCACCTTGTGGATTAATGAGATTGTCCTTATTTCTTTCCTTTTTTGGTCTCTGCTTTTAGCTTCTTTGTAGTGAGCACACTTATTGACAGCTTCATCTTGTGTTGGGCTGTGTCTATGCATGTCCACTGTTGTCCACTTGCTGCTGAGAATCCATCTAAGTCTGTGATCTAAGCCTGTAACCAGTCCCATTTCTGGGCCCTCCCAGCCAAAGCCACTAGTTCCCATGTGCTACCTGGTTCTGCTACTGGGGGGTTCCCTTCACCTTATGCCCAATCCTAAATTCAATCACTGTCTTATTTTGTTTTCTTTCCTCTACTCACTATCTTTTACTGTTTGTGTTGTTATTAGTATTGAAGAACAAATGTATATGAGCTACACTAGTAGAAGGATGAATTCTGTAAAATTTCAGAAACAAAACAAGAATCTTGTATCCTTCAGCTCTTAAGATGCTCATTGACTTTTCTTACAGGCCCCCAGAAAGCTCTATTAAAACAAACAAAAACCTTAAAACACACACACATGCACACAAACACACACACACTTGCACGTGTGCACATTATTTCGCATTACCTCAAAGTCTAACTATAATCATATAATCACAGGAAAATCCCACATAATGAAAAGGAAAAATATTTTATTGGCTGGATAAAAATTAGAAAAGAATGTGATACTTTAAAAGTGCTAGCATTTTAATTCTAGAGGTAGTGAAGCAACCTTAAGAGACAAATGACAATTCTTGAGTAACTAGTCAGTGGTGGGCATTTTGTATATCTGTCATCCCATTTCAGTCTCAAATAAGTCTCAATGGCTTCTGTTATTTTGATTTTACAAATAAAATGAAGCCACTAACACTCAATTATTTAAAAAGTCATTCTCCGATTGTATAATTCATACATGTAACCAAAAACCACTTGTGCCCTAGAAGATACTGAAATTTTAAAAAGTCATTCTCAAATTCCCCACATAAACCCTAAATTGTTTCTGATTTCGAGTTTAGCATTCTTTCCAAGTGCATCACCCAATACAGTGTTCAGCAAAGCTCTGAACTGCGTTGAGGGTGAGGAGTATGTGCTAAAATTCAAGGAAAAAATAAGAATATGGCCTCTCATCCTGCCTTTCCACCTCTAGACAGGACTTGGAGAAAATCGTTTATTTGTTTCAAACTCAGATTTATTCATCCTTAATTAATATGGATAAATAACCTCTTCTCTCTTCATGCAAGTAAGAAGTTAATGTGTGAAAAACATCTTGAAAATACTAAGGGCAGTTTTATTTCTGTGGAAAGAAGGACTTACTCCTGTTAACTGTAATAGGTCCAGATTAATAGGTCCAGATTAATAGGTCCAGATCACTGTCAGTTTATTAAGCCATCCAAATTAATTCAGCCACCAAATCATTATCAATCTCAAATATGCAATGTTTTGAGAGCTGTCCCTGTCACATATTTCTTGGGTATCTGCCAAATAATGTAATACAGTGCTGAGTTAGATAGTGGATGTATAATACTCATCTTTAAGTAAATGGAGTGTGTGATCAAATCAAACTGTTGTCCAATATCTACTTGAGCCACAAGTTATAGACCCTATTTTATCATAAAATTAAAAAGGATTCATTAAATGCCTGGTTAAAATTAGCCTAAGTTGCTTTATAAAGACACAATCATAACCTTGGTTCAGAGTATTAAACTGATTTTTAAAATAATGATTTATTTTTTTCATTATCACACAGAAGGAAATATTTAATTTTTCTAAACTCCATTGCTTGCCTTTCAGAGGGTCTCAGGAAATATTAGTGCAGTAAATATTGAAAAATAACTTACCCAGCACCTAAAATTTCACCTTCTCTATCTCTTATAAATTAACAAAAACTGCTTAATTTCAAGCATTTCATATGTATTTACTATACTCTGAATTTTACAAATACCACTTCTTTTAATTTTTATAACAACTTTCTAAAATTGAGTCTATTATTGTCATCAAGTTTAGAGAGTTAAAATAACTTGCTCAAGTCACAGTGCAAGTCTGTAGCACAGCCTGATTCAAATCCATGCTCACCAACTCTAAATTGCAACTGTTAACCACAATTCTGCACATCAACCTTGTGAATAAGGTCACCTTTGAGAAAACCAGCTTTCTTTTGCTGCCTGTCTCTAATAACTTATTCATCCTTTGTTTTATAAAAGAAAGGAAGAAAAGACAGAAAAAGAGAGGGAGCAAAGAAGGAAAGCGGGGAGGGAAGGAAAAGGGAAAGAAAAGAAAGAAAAGGGGGGAAAAATCACTCAATGTTTTCTACCCTTCCTGAATAACCTGGGGAAAAAGTGGGTCCCATCCTAATTTTTGAGAGTAGTTAACATTGTAGAGAATAACCATGCTAAGTGCCAGTTTTGTCTGATGCTGTCATTTTGCCTTTGTTTTGCATTGATCAGGAGAAGTATTCCTGCAGATTAAAGGGCCACTGGAAGATATTTATAAAATCTACTGCTATCACCATGATGAAGCACACAGTGTACTGGAGTCCTATGAAAAGGAAGAAGAGCTGAAGCAACATTTGAGCCACTGTATCCAGTCCTTAAAGTAAGGCCTTTTCAAATGATGATTCCCATCTCCTCTCAGTTGCCTAGCAGGGAACATTTTAAATGGATGTAGATGAAAGGTCTCACATAAATCCTGTTTTATGAGGCTTGCTGGGAGCTCTGCTTTGCATTCCCTTTATAAAAAGCTGACATGCCAGAAGCCCTGATTGACTTTTTTTCCCCCTGTGAGAATGACTAAAAATAACATGGGAAAAGATATAGAGCTCTGTAGAGATTGAAAAATGCAATATCAAAATATAAAATGTGGAAGAAAAGCCTCTTCTTAAAGCTATTGTAACTTGCCTGCTCCCAGATAGTTCAAGGAGTATGTGAAATAACACATGGCCCTATGACCACTGGAGCACAGGGGTTAAAGGAGTTAGTGGAATGGCCTGTGACTCTCTGCATGGCCATCTTCTTTCCCCAAACTCATTGTGGGGAGATTTTGGTGAAGACAAGGCAGGCTTAGCTAAAGTTAGTTTCAGAACAATTACTCGTGCCTTTCTTCCTCATCTCTAAAACATTAATGGGTGCTACATAATGTACTTTTTCTTTTCTAGAGAAAATATCTATTCATTATGAAAATCTGAAAAATATAAGAAAGTATGTGTAAGATAAAAACCCCTTGCTATTTCACTATTAACCACTTTCTTCTTAATAATCATTTTCTTCTGATATTATTTATATGCATAAATGTGAGTATGTGTTTGCACTGATTATTTTAAATGAAATTGGTGTCTTACTGAATATGCAGTTTTCTACCACATGAAGCTTAAAGCCAAAATTACTGCCCTACTGCACACCTTACCCAGTGGTTCTCTTACAGACTCTCCCTTTCAAGTGGTATGTATCCACTGTCAAATAATCTTGATTAGACCAGGAATTAAACAAACATAGAGCTGTGGTGTATAAGTCAATGCACACCCATCTGACCCTGTAGCACACCTCCCCTGTATACTCTGTTGCGGTGGAGGAAGGAGGGATCCCTGACCGGGATGGGGATGGGGATCCTAATATGGTACAAGAGGTTTTTAGTTGCATTAAAGTGAAATCACAGTACTACTCTGGAAGAAGCGTTTCCAGGCTAGAATTGGGTCTGAAAGTGAGTTTAAAATGAGTCCAGTGAATTTTTTTTTAATAAATAAAATGTCAACTTCATTGCCCTCCACTGGTCATTAAATTACTGTGGTTTTTAACCATTCTTCATGCCATGGAAAAGAAGAATTCAAGTCACCAAATCTCAAGCATTTATTTAGTGTTTGTGCTGTGCCAAGTGTAGTTCTGGGTGCTAGGAATACAAAAGTAAATAAGACTTAGACTCTGCCCTAAGGAACTCAGTATGACCAGATAAGTTTTAAATATAAGATGTAATGAGCAAATAGCTCCAGTTAATTATTTCTCGCTATTTTCAGTTTAGTTCAGTGTTAGAATATCAATTCAGAGAAACATGCAAGCTTGACGTTGTGGCCATTTTAATAAATTCATATGTTAAAAGCACAGTCCTCTAAATGTTCAGATTTTTTTTTCTTTGGGAAAAAAGGAAATGGTATTATCCTGGGTTTGAATGAACACCTTTCCTACCTTAAACAAGTGGCAAGATCTGATCCAATAAAAGCTGGAGCCATTTTCCTTCTTGGCTTCTAGAACTAAGAGTGAGAAATGTCACAGCAAGTGAACATTTAGCACCTTTGATCACCTCCACTCAATGCCAGCCCTGGGGATGGAGGTCCTTGCCCGAAAAGAATGTGGTGCATCTACTTTGGGCATGTGCTTCTAACTGTTCACCAGAAATGGAGCTGTCTGTTCATAGAGGGAAGAATGCCAATTTATTATTCATTAAGCTTTTGACTCCTAAGAGAAAGAAATAGAGCCTGCCAGAAAATTCCACTAGGCAGTATAGCCCAGCATCACATCCCCAAAAAGCAGCTAAAAGGTAGAGGTGATTTTAGAACCTCATGAAGTCTCAGTTATTGAAAATTATTTTCAGACCCAATGGCTTATTTGGTCTTTTTCTGAAAGTTTCAAGTAATTGCCCTGGTAATGCCCCAAATTTTGTGTTTAGAGCTATTCTGATTTTAGGTAATAGTTTCAGGCACTGGAAAGTGTTAAGGTTTAGAAAGCAAAAAATCCAAAAGAAGCAATATGGGCACAACTATTTCTTAAAGGAAAGAAAATCAAATAAAATAGGTGAAGTTAGAGCTATTTTCCCAAAAGTTGCCTTTCCATGAAAATAAAGTTAATGATGGATTGTATTGGTCTGCCTGAAGGCTGAGGGCAGTAGAATTATTGACATTACTATAATACTGACCTCAGTCAAGCTAAGCTTTGAATTCTGAGAAACAGGTTTTCAAACAGGTTTATAGGCCAAAGACAGTCTGAAACACCCTGAGGGCTTGGTTTCCCTTGCCAAGTAATCAGTCAAAGCTGTTACTACCGCTCTGCCTTTCCTTGTGGCTAGATAACACAGCCCAAGTGCAGTGCCAATTTCTAATGAATACTAGGTGTGGCCTCCATCTTATACTGTGCAAGGATATTGGAAATCTTTGTTTGGAGCAATATCCACGAGAGAGGTGGCTTCATGCCTCAGAAGTTAAGGTGGATTTTAAAGCAATTTAGCCTGCTTTTTAACCAATATTAAAATGCATTTGTTGAGGACCTAATAAATACTTATTAAAAGTGCTAGATAATGTTGAAAATTTTAAAAAAAATATATCAGCATAGATCATCAGGCATTAGATTCTCATAAGGAGTGTGCAAAAAACTATATATATATCTATGTATATATATATATATCAGCGTAGTTCTTGCCTCTCAGGAACACAAACTCTAGTTGAGGAGATAAACAAAACCATGTGGAAAGTGTTGTAACAATACAAGAATTAATTTAAATAACACCAGAAGCTTTCAGGGTGGCTGCAGTTCAAGACTAATTCCCAAAAGAGGAGTAACAGATATTGTAACAGACCCAAGTTTCTAACTTTCAGTTATTCTTTGGGACCAATTATCTTTCAAAAGGGAGAATAATATTGAATCCTTTTGTAACAGGAGGGCAGTGTTTGTCTGTTAAGTTCCCTTGCGCCAGATCCTCCAGGGCTGTGTATTAAAAGTACAGATTCCCATGCTCTCCCTCAGACCAAAAAAATATTATTTCTGGTGGTCCAGTTCAGGGTCTGCTCTTTTAACAAGCACGCTCAGGTGATTTTCCATACATATTCAAGTTAAGAATTACATTAGAGGGAGAAATCATGTCTATAGTACTCATTTGCTGCTTTCCCTGAAGCAGGTGGGGTTTTTTCCTCAATAGAGGTACAATCTAGGCAGTAATTTCAGAGTTTGGAGACCTTAAAAAAGAAAAGATGTTACGTCTATCCAAAAGCAAATACACATCTGTATGTATAGTCTACAAACTGGAAATTTTCAAGTTTTTATTTATTCAACAAGAAGTTTTGACAGTCCAATTAGTGGCTGCTAAGATTGTGTAAAATACTATATTAAAATAGTCTCCAAAGTTATGGAAGTTATTGCTAAAGATCTTATTACTAAGTTTTCTTGGGGTTATTTAAGGTTTCTGATCTGTATGAGGAAAGTGAAAGATAGTGTGGCTATAAATGCAAATGTAGCTATAATTAGAATAGCCTGTCTGCTGCCTCCTTTTTCTGCTTTTCCATTTATAAATACCACTAAAGTCCCTGCTGCATTTCAGAGGCCCCAGAGATCTGTTTATTTTGTAATAGAAAGAGAATGAAGGGGATTTTCTAAGTTTTTTGATAGATGCAAGACACATTTCTAGCTTCTTGTCTAGTTATTATAAATTCATCTGTATTTTCTTCTTGCTAATCAAGGCCATCATCCCCAAGAGGAAAACTTCTAACTTCTAGTCATCTGGGCACTTTGGCTGCTCACATTACTCCTGGAGCTTCTCCATTCAGGGAGGAAGCTAAAAGCTCATGCAATGCAAAATCCAAAGGAATACATTTCAATTTGTTCACCACATTTTATACTCATTATTCTAATGGAGTGTTCCAAGTAAAAATTAAAATCACTTTTGGAAAGCCCTTCAGTTCCTTGTTATATGGCATCATGTTTGAACAAAGACTATAATCCTTAAGGAATAGTCACATGAAAACTTGTTAATTGTGAGTCAAATGATAATGTGCTCATGAGGGTAGGAGGTATAGTGATAGATACATTAAATTACTTTAACCCATAAAAGGGTAAATGGACACAATTTAAATTCTTCCTTCCTGAATCGGGCTTTGTTAGGATTACCTTCTGCAAAGTTTCAGCCTAAAAGGGAGATTTTTTTTTTTTTAAATGATGAACAAATTGAAAGATGTTATAATATAGTGCCCCTACTCCACAGGCTGTGGTTTATCCTATTGGAAAATCTCTCGGATTCCCTTTCATACAGTGTTATACTACATAAACACAATGTTTAATTTATATTATGATATTTAGGTTTTACTTGGATAAAATAAATGAAACAGAAAAAAAAATCCATGTTTCCTGTAGAAGTTAAAAGAATAATCTATTCTTTCAACTTCAAAGTATGTGTTTTGGTTACTAAACGATCACCTTATTCTCTTGTTTGCACGGAAAATCGTTTCTTTATTTTTATTCATTTTCTTCCCCAGATTTTCTGACCTATGATCCACAAAGCATATTTGACAAATAGAATTTCCCTTTAGAAGAGGATAGAAGGAAGCATGTAAGCTTAAAGGAAATGATTGGAAGGAAATATTGGGCAAGGGGTGGTGGTGGTATTTCTTTCATTGCCATAAAAGAGATCTTTAAACAGTCATTAATAATTGTTTAAAATTATAACAGCTGCTAATTTCTTAAAAATTGTAATTATGTGCTTGATTTCCATCGAATAGGTCTTAGACTCAGTAAAACTTAGTTAAATTAGGATGTCTAGAAGTCCATTCATATAGCATGTCTGAAGATTGAGAAAACAATTGCTTCACACATGTCCCACACTGTTTTCCACATATACAAAGTACTGGAATTAATGGAAAAAAACTTATTAAATCCACTAAATGTTATAAAATTCAGCTTAGGTACTTATTAAATTTTTTCTCAATCACTGAATGTAAAAAGACCATCTATTATTATGGGATGGGTCATAAAATTGTTTATATTGAAAACAGTTATTTTACTCCCAATAGTTGGAAACCAAAGGCCACAGTGATCAGGTAATAAACACAGGTTATTATTTTATTTATTCATAGCCACTTGAGGCTTTTAGAGAAAAATTTTCATCTTCTTTATTCTTTAGAGACATGATTATAAAATAATGAGACTACTTCTATTAGGCATGCATGAAAATTACTTATTACTTTTATCTTACATAAGAAAATTTAAAAGGATTTATGTTTGTATATTACCTTGAATAAATGGATTTACATGAATTTACTCTTTTTCTTCTCTTACAGGAAAATATACATGCAAGAGTAAGTACTTTTTAAAATAAAATAAATTAAATATAAAAATCATGAGAAAATGCAGTTGAATGTTTCTGTACAAATCAGAATTTCTGGTTTTTCTAATCATGAGTATTGTTTTTAATAAATAATTCAAGATTGTGAAGGCATTTACCCAATTATTGGTGCATATTTTACTGATTAAATTATTATCACACATACTTTACCAAACCTTTAGAAGAATCCTGATATATTTTACTAAGTTTGTTGGTACCAGAAAGCTTTGGGAACTGCTCATCATACTTATGTGTGGGAATCTTAATGTGCCCCAAAACATTTCTTTCTATGAAACATATTAGTCTTTAAAAATCTCAGATTAATATCATAATGTATTTGACGTTTCCATAGATTAATGCATAGGAAAATATTCTTTATTTTATGAAAATATTTGATTTCTTCTAATTTGGAGTCTTGTATGATTTATGGAGAAAAAAATCATACACATAATTGCATGAAAATGAAATATTAAGGTGAAATAGTTACTAGGATAATATATAAATTATTTTAGAAAAACAGCATATACAAACACCCTGAAAGAGGTCCATTATTCTAGAAGAAGAGTGTGTCTAAGCTGATTAATGCTGCAAGAATGATATTGACTTAAATACAAACTCAAATTTATTTACCAGGCGTATATTTGGCTTATGATGAGCAACTCTTCAAGGTCCTGAGCTCCTAGTGTGTGTTTGCTTGTGTGTGTGCATGTATTTTAAACCCTTAAGAGTTTACATCAAGAAATAAAAAGTTTACAAAATATAAATTATATTAATTTAAGCAACAAATACCTGACATTCATATTTTGGTGCAGAGCAACAGTGAGAATGGAATTCTGGAACTGAAGTGAAGGAATCAGGCATCATACAGTTCTTTAGACCAAGGCTGTATACCTCAGTCAAGTTGAGAAGTTGGATTTGTGAGACACCAGGCAGGCAACTAGTTCTCTTACTTTATCAGTCTTTTTTTTTTCCCCAGTGGAAAAACTATCCTACAGGATAAACAGATATGAGTAGATTAGTTTTATGAATTTCTGATTTGAGCTCACTTGAACTCAAAGAGGTGCATCAGCCTCCTAGCTTCTCTTCAAAGATAGTTGATGTAGGTTGGGAAATGGCGCTGCCTCATTATACAGCCTTTGTCCCTAGCATTGTGCCAAGGACTGGAGCTTTGCATAACTGAGTGGTTAGAGAAGAACTTCATGTGCTACGAATTCCGCTTAGGTTTCTTTTTCTAAAGCTTACATTAGATCTTCGGAACCAAGAAACAAAATAAGAAGAGAGGAGACAGAGAGTCAGAGGAGAAGAGGGAGATAGTCTTCTTGGAACAGTCGGCATGCACAGGCTTCTGCATACAGAGTACTTAAATAGTGCATTGTATTGAAACACTTGCTTGAAAATGGCCCTAGCACTTGCCGCAATCCCGCTGTGTAGGATTTAGCCAGGTTGTGTCTGCTCCCTCTAGCCTATTCTATACATCAAGAACTGAAAAAAAAAAAGGGGGCAATCCCAGCATGTGGCTGGATACACATCAAAGCCAAGTTTGCCATGAATTATTTTCCTTCCTGTTTCTTTCATTGAGGTCATGAAGCACACACACTGCTACAGAAAAGGGCAAAAGGCAATGTCAAGTGCTGTGTAATTGTTGGGCTCTTTAGTGGCAAAGGCCAGCCATGTTTCAGCCAAAGGGCATTTAAGAGTACAAGATGTGGGTTTTTAAATGGCATTCAAAAATCCCTCACTTATGGCAATTAAAAATTATCTGGTTTTTTTTTTTTTTTTTTTTTTTACAGTCTATCTTTTTAAAAATACAAAGTGAAAGATAGTTGTATTTCTAAAATGTTTACTTTGAATTATAACCTATGCAAACATCAGACAATATTAAAGTGACAGGAATCATAGAACTTCCCACTAAAAGCAGGAAAAAAAAATGCCTATTCTAAACACATATCTTTTGAAATGCAGTGTTTTTGTTACCTTTATGCTTTCACTTTTTATGTATGTTGTTTCCTTTCGGACTAGCTATTCTCACCTTGGATTTAAGAGTTCCTATTAATCACAAAATATTATGAATTATTTCCTTTTTCTTTGTATTTTAAAAATTATTGAAGAAACACTGCAAAAAAAGAAAAATAAAAGTGAGGACAGTAAAGACAATTGGCAGTCACATTCCAAAGTTAGCTATTGTCGCATTGCAGTGAGTCCCTCACTTCACCATAGTTTTTTCTTTATACACATACATTGACTAAAATAGGAACACTATATATTTCCGGTATGTGAACTTGCTACCTCATTTATCATCAATACATTGTGAATATCTTTCTATTTCAGTAAATATAAATCCAAATTGTTTTATACTTGCATAATATTCTGTCTGATATATATGCTATAATTTAGTTTACCAAACCCTTACTGACAGTTGAATTGTGTCTGTCTTACTGATGTCATAAGTTTATTTCTATATATATTCTTGGCACAATAATCTTATTTTTAGGATTAATTCCTAAAAGTGAAATTGCTAGATGAAGGGGCTTTTGATACTTATTGTTAGAAAATTTCAAAAAAAGCTGAGGTAATTTACATTCCTATTACTCTTATGTGAATTGTTCATTTATTCACTACTTGCCAACACTAGATACAAATAATATTGGTCGTAATTTGCAGTGTAATAGGCCCAAATAGTACTCTGTTATTTTAATTTGCATTACTAATGACCTTGAGCATTTTTTCCTAAGTATTTAGCTATTTATATTTCATTTCTAATGAATGATGTTTTTAAATGATTAACCACTTTTACCGAGATGTTCACCTTTTTCTAATACATTTATAATGTCTAATTAGTACATATTAACCTTTGTCTTATATATTATATATGATTTTTCCAGTTTGTCATCTGATTTTTAACATAGTTTATGGCTGTTTTGGGCTCTGTTTTTAATCTATGCAATTTTACAGAGCTAAATTTTTAAATAGACATCACTGTTTTTCTACTGTGGCTTTCAGATTTTATGTCTTTCTTACAAGTTCCAACATTAGTTTATAAAGTATGATCCTATGAGTTCTTCAAATTCTTTTATGGTTTCATTTTTAAATTAAATATTTGATCTATCTCAAAATTATTTTAGTGTAAAGAATGAGACCAAAATCCATTTTTATTATTTTATTTATGGCTAGCTAATTATCATAACATCTGATATTGAATAATTCATTTTTCCCACTGAATAGGATTGTCAAATTTACCATGTACTCAATTTCTATACATATTTGTATCTATTTCTTGATTTTCTCATTTGTGCTTATATATTTATCAATGCCAAACTGCTTTTATTTTTATAGCTTTATAATATATTTTAATATTCAGTATCATTACTCTCAGCTCAGTACTTTTTTTTACATTTTTTGAGTATTCTTGATATTCCTTTTTTATAAAAAACTTTTTATTAAAAAATGATAGTTAGTCCTGTTTCTATAGCCAAATCATTCTGTAAGATTTGTCAAGAAAAGTAATCTCCTCTTCTCCTCCCAGCCCCTAACTTCTCATGAGAATGCATTATTTTCATATCTTTAGCTGACTATTTTGGTATTTATCTTTATTACTCTAAAAGCATGCTTGGTTGTTTCCTTTTTAGATATTCCCCATTAACTTTCTCCTGTGGAAGGCAAGAATTTCTCTTTCCTATCCATATCTCCTCTACACACAACAAACACACACTTAAACGCCTTTTCCATTTCTCCATTCCCCCTAAGTGGTTACCACACACAACAAGCACACACACAAATGCCTTTTCTATGTCTCCATTCCCCCTAAGTGGTTACACTGTAATTTTGTTAGAGCAATAATCAATGTCTGAATTATTATATCTAAGTAAATTTCTTTTCAGAGCTAAACCTTTAAGTGATTTCTTATTTTTCTATGAGTTAACAATTGTTGATTTTTGTTTTCATTGTGCCCTCCTCCTCTTCCATTTCATCTACTTTCTCTGCTTCTTCTTGTTCTTCATTGCATAGTTTTGTTTGTACTAATAACTAATGCCAAACTCACAGCCAGTTTACTAACTTATCTTTCAAGAAAACCAGATGCATTATGTATGCTATCAATTTCTTCTCCCAAAAGAGCCCTGCCCCAGGGTCTTCAGTCCAGTTGAGCTTGGACGGGTGACACTGGGTGCTGCCATCTGGTAGGAATTCTCCTCCCATCATCCTGGAGATTCTCTTTGCCTTGTTCCTGTGTTTGTTCCTCCTCATTTTGGTGGAGTACATTCTTCAATAGTTTTCTCTGTTCCTCACAGAATGCATGGGAAGTAAAATGTTAAGAACTTTATATCTGACATACTTTTCTTTTACTCTCACATTTGGTTTATAGTTTGATTTGGTATCTAATTCTAAATTGGAAACCATTTCCCTTAGAGGTAATTCTTTATCATTTTCTAGCTTTCAGAGTTGCTATTAGAAATCTGAAACATTCTGATTCCTAATCATGTATTTATGCCTATGTGCCTCTGAAGGATTATAGAATCTTCTGTTTGTCCTTAGTACTCTGACGTTCGTGAATTCCAAGGTGTGACTCCATTTGTTCCACTGTGCTGGACACTTAGTGAGTTCTTTCAGCCTGCAAATTCCTTTTTCTTGAATTACTTTACTATTTACTCCACATACTTGCTTTGTTTTACTTTGCTGTGATTCGTATTAGTAGATAATGAACTTCCTAGACCAGTCCTCTAATTTTTTTCATTTTTTTTCCTATTTTTGACTCTTTTGTGTGTTTGTTCTTCTCTTTGGAAAGTTTCAAAACATTATCTCCAACACTTGTAAGAATTGGACAGTTTCTTAAACAGGTTTTCAATCAACACTCCTTATTTTGGCATCTGGCCCCTCACTCCCTATTTCATTGGATAACCAGTGACCCCGATTAACATTTGCAAAATGATTAAATATTACCTCACCATTTCACTGGTTCTCTCTGGTCTGTTACATCAATTACTATTTATTTATCTCCTTTATGTCTTCTAATTTAATAAATTATTATGTATGTCTTTTCACAGTTATCTTTTATTTATGACAAATGCCATTTATTTGTATAGCAATATAGAGTTTCTTTTAAAACTGATTTAGGTGTTTTAAAAGGAGAGTAAGTTGAAAAAAATAACAGAATAGATGCTTGTAGCTATGGTAAAATAAATATTAAATTTAGGATGCTTGTGGTCATGAAATAAAGGAAATTCAAAGTAATATAGTCAATAGTTACATAATTATTCTTTTTGGCTTATTTTCTCCTTCTCATTAAGAAATATAGATGTTCTGATGTTGAATATCTATTTTTTTTTGTTTTCCAGTATAGTGTTTATATTATTTAAATGTCATTTTCATTTTTGTTGTACTTTTTTACTTGTATTTGATGTGAAACTCCACAGAAAAACTGGAAGCTGCTAGAACAAAGCCAGCTGTGTTTACTTGACTTTGTAGAGACCCAAAAATAATTGGTAATGAGATTAGTATAGCTACTTTTGGCAGTAAATACTTGCCAAAGTATTCATGATAAGACAGAGGAAGATGAAATAGAATTACAAATTAATAAGTAGTTTAGTTTTTAGCCCAATGTGTATGGGAAATTGTTACACATTTGTTTACTTACTGTGGAGGAGTCATGGGATAATTGACTTCCTGGCTAAGATGGGTTATATCACACATAGGACTCATCTGCCTCGAATGGTTATCAGAACTTAATCTTACTGTGAGAGATTAGATGGGGTGAATTTTGTGGCATGAATGCGTGGAGCATTATTATCTTATAATACTCCCGCTGTATTTTCTACCATATTGCTTTTCTGTGCAATGCAGATGTCAGAATATCATTGCTCATCACTAGGGCAACTGTCTCAAGTATATATATGAAGACAAAAATGTCTAGGAGATTTCTCATTTTTGAGAATACCGTTTATATAATTTATATTTATAACAATAATCATTTATAATTACTATTATTGTCATTTGAAACATAAAAGGGAGAGAGAGAACTTTGATGCCAAAGAGTGATGAAAAAAAGTAGTGATACAATCTAAACACAACTAAAGAGCCTAAGCTGGTTTTTTGATAGATTTGGATAAGAAAGAAATAAGGGCAGCTCAAAGATACAAGTATAGCCTTTACTACATCTGAGTTATTGTTTTTTTATAATTAAAAATAAAAGAACGTATGTGACAAAAGACCACACTAATATTTTATTAAAGTTGAATTTATATTGATTTGAATGTTTGATTATATGTATATTTTAATAGTCGTTTAGCAATTTTTAAAAGATTAAATTAACATTTAATAATAAAAACTCAGAAGAAATTCTGATCATATTCATATAGATAATATGATTTCCTCTAATCAAGTTAATACCTTCCATATCCTTAACTTGTTTCTTATTTAAGGGAATAATTTTTACTTAAGTGACTAAACTTGTATTATAGAAGAATCTCTGCTTAAGATATATAAGAAAATGTCCTTCATATTCAAAGGTTTTGCTACTGATATACTGGCAGTTAGAAAATATATTTTAAGATTTTTTTAAGTTTTTTTATTTTCAGGATAAATACTGAAAACAGTTTTCAGTATTTATAATAGATTTATTTTAAAAATCTACTTCACTCAGTCCTCTTGGAAACCAATAATCAACTTCTCCTTCCCTACCTCTCTCTGATTCTCTCTTTTCCCCTCTTTCTCCCTCCTTCCCCATTTATTACCTTCTCTGCTTACCTTCCTTTTTTTCTTCCTTAATAGATTTGGTGCAAATAGGTATGAAGTAGAAGATACAGCCTATTAAAGCAATTCTTTACTTCCTTTCAAACCTTTAATATTTATTCTGGTTCTCTTTTTTAAAAATTGTTGCCTTTTGGTTTGCTTTAGTCTTTATCTCTCTTATGCCTTATGCTATCATAATTTTCTCTGCATGTGAACAAAATTCCTCAGTCATTTATTCACATTTTTGGAAAAAAATTCAATATAAAATAAAAGCACATTACAGAAAATCTGAGAACGCTATCATTTCTCAGTCTACAAATGTGCGTTGAAAGAGCACTGTATGCCATGCTGGAGA